>NC_092258.1:2662500-2827500 GCF_036320965.1 Panulirus ornatus | reverse complement strand
AAAAAAGTCTAATTCAGCTCGACATTGTGATCACCAAAAGCGATTTCTCCACCCAGTATGTAAGTGTTCGTAAATACCCACATGTATCTACCTACCTACACAGTACGGGGTGGGGAATGTGTGTGTGTGTGTGTGTGTGTGTGTGTCCAGGTCTCTCCTCTGTCCTCTATTCCTTCGACTGAGGGAGGAATGCGGCCCAGAGGCCTGTAGTGTCGTAACAATAAGACCAACACTCAGGCTGTAATTATGTATGGGACCGGTAACGGTTCTGTTGTGTTCGGTGTGTGTGAGTGTGTGTTTGTGTCCTTATATATATATATATATATATATATATATATATATATATATATATTTCCATGAGGTCTTGCAGGTCCGAGGGTGCGCGCTACATCAGTAATAAAGAAGATATCTTTTTCAATCCACAAAGAAATATCTCAATAAATTGACGGAAATTACGGGAACTGCCACACTAGGCGAATGCCATCATGTATCTATCAAATCCGGTTTAAATCACTAGATCGTCCATCGTTATCTTTTAAATATGTAATTCAAGTCCTATCTAGTTTATGGCATCGAGTCAAACGATTAGGTTAAACATAAATAAACTGGCAAAGCTTAATGTATCATATTCAAATTTGAGGTATAATAAAAGCATTTAGTTTAGGATGTAATGGCCATAGGCTTCTTTAAGTTTACAGGCTCTTGGTTCGGTCTTAAGAAAAGAAAAAGAAAAGGAGGGGCAAGAGTAACCTCACCGCTATCCAGAAGCTTGGCATCTGGCCACAACCTAACTACGTGATCGCTCGTAAAGTTTGGGTTAGCATACCTGAGGCTGCCGGGTTACAACACCCTGCAGAAGACCATGATACCTGCAGGACGGACGAGCGCCTCTCAGGAACATAGGAATCGGCCGGGGATAACCGTGGGATGTGACAATGAAGATCCTACGACATCCTGAGGGTCCTAAGGGTCCTAGTGGAGTATTGACTTAACTATGGTAAGATTTGGAGTAACTTAAAAGTACCCAAAGTACAGAGGAAGTCAGGGTTCCAAACTAGCGACAAACTAGAGGGCAGGGAAGGTGAATATATTGATGGCTTAGAATGATGGTCATTTAGCGCGGAGGTGATTGTTCCGTAGCAACGAGCGATCGGGAATTGGGTCACTAATTTAGCTTAGGATAGGCTATTTTGATTTAGTATAAGCCAGATGAGGTTAATGTAGCTTAGGCTAGGGTTGGCTTGTGTGAGACGCGCGGAAGAATATCCACTGTCGTGAGCTGGACGGGTGACCTTGAGAAGTTAACAATCACAGTAGCACTTTCGTGTTGAGTAAGGTACCGTAAGGGAGGGAGAGCTGTTTGTTTATTAAGTAGGGACTATTGCAGGGTTGGAGGTGGGCCTCAGGGCTGGGGCACCGTTCGTTCCCTTTTTCAGGACGATCGACACTAGAGCTTCCACCGAGTATGTAGTGACATCATTATCATTACAGCATCGTATCGCAGCTCTACGCTCTAGCTATACGTGGCATCAAATTTCTGACGCCGGAGAGGACACAGTCAAACACATGATGGTTAGGGCTACAGCTCAGGCCATGAGAGACCAGGCAGAGACAACACTGGCTCGTTGCGTTTAGTAGTGCATCTCTCGCTCTCCGATCGAGATGTGGAGGAGGATATAAACAGGGAAAGAAACATGAGGGAATGGAGGAGGGACCGTGAGGAGAAGCGTCAACGTCAGAGTTAAAGATCAAGAAGCAACATTAATGATTGTTATGATGACTCAGCAGCAGGAGACCCAGACGTCGCTTGGCCTTGAAGCAGAAGTGTGAGAGCAGGCAAGCAGCAGGGGCAGTAGGACTGTCGGGTTGGCCTGAGGCAAGCAGGCAGCAGGGGTAAGACTAAGAACACAGCGGACAAGAAAGCAAGGGGGAAAAAAGCATGACTGCAAACATAGAGCAGAAGTGAAGAAGCAGGAGAGGGTAAGCAGCGGTAAGTAAGCAGATGCAGGGGAGGGTACAACAAATATTTAGCTAGAAAAGAACCCAAGACACAAAGCAGGGGAATGAAAGCAACGGGCCAAGGGTAGTGCAGGTATGGGGTAAGGAAGAGTAGGGTGGACAACTGTACACGTGGGACAGGGATAAGATGATAGAGGAAACATGGACGACGCGAGATGGAAAAACTACACGATATACGAGAGGTTGACATTGTAACACTTTCATCTTTCACTGTTTCTTCATTTGTCTTCTTCATTCAACACTTTACAACAGAGTAATTTCGTCATAGCTTTCCAGACTTATACTTTCCTTAATTTCTAACTCTACCTTTCGGAGTGTCCATTTATTTCTATGTTAAGATGGTTAATATCAACCATGTCGAATTGATTTAGAACCCCGAAAGCTGTAATCATGTCTCATTTCTTCCTTCTCCCTTCCAGTTTAGGTAATTCAGTGATTCAGGTTCTTTCCCAACAACACACACACACACACACACACACACACACACACACACACACACACACACACACACACACCTTGCTTAGGCTGGGGTGTGTCTATGTGTATATATATACACAGAGGAGAAAAGACATGGTGCATATAGACGAGGTTGAGACGGAGCAACATGAGTATAAAACTCTGTCCTCATCGCACACAAATGATAATCATAAATGATAATCACAGACAGTAGTCACGAGAACCTGACAGAAGATGTAAGGTTCAAAAGTATGTCTGTATATACATAAGGCTGGTGCTTCCGTGCTCCTCCTGCATGAGGGAACAACGCGAGTGGAAAGTCACCTTCGCCATGATTGCGTCATTGTCAACGGATGAAAAAGGGGTAAAAACCTCGTCCAGGAACTTCTAGCTACAAAGGAATCCAACACTTCCCTGCTACTGATTGTAGAGCATCTCGGAAGGTGCAGGAGCCTCATAAAAAGGGTCTTGGAGGTTATAAAAGTAATGATATACAAAAGGTTAAGAGTTGGTGGTAATATGAATGTAAAAATCCTTCCCCATAACACAGAAATAGTAACTACACACGCACGCACACACACACACACACACACACACACACACACACGCACACACACACACACACACGCACACACGCACACACACACACACGCACACACGTACAAACGTATTTTCTCCAGAGCGCGCGCGCACACGCATCTGCACCATCAATACCAACGGTGCGGACACAGGCACAGGAGTAGCAGAGAGGGCGGGGCTGGTGGTGGTGGCGCGCAGGGCCTGGCGTTGCCTCACCAGCCAAGGGCACGGCCCTGGAGCCTCTCCTGCTGTTTTATTTCCATATTTTGTACATTAGGCCCACCGCCCGTCCAGTCTGGTCCAGGCCGCCAGGCCCGCCCGCGTCCTGCCGCTGGCGCCGGCTTCCAACTCAACTCCCGGTGCTACCCTTTCCACATATTACCAGATCTTTTGCTTGCTTATTAAGATTAAGTGCGCATTTCACCTCAAGATGATGAGAGATACATAGCATATTCTAGTGTTACACATAATTCAATAAAAGACAGAGTTGTATTCTCCCTAAATCCTCAAAAGTAATCTTTTCAATCTAATCGACTACAAAACGATTACGTTTTATATCTTATTCTATAACTCAATCTAAGACATATTCTCATAGGTGACTTGATTCATTCATACGTTTCAATGGAAAAAATATGTTGATAAAGACGTGATTGGCACACTATACTGACACTAATCCTATCGCGCGAGAAAAAAAAAAAAGCCACGCCAAAGTCGGTGTCGAGCCTATAGATACGGATGTCTTGTCCCCTTGGCGCTGACGAAGGGTCCGCTAAGAATTTTAATACGATTGCGCGATTTTGAGGCCCAGTAGGGAACTTTGGTGAGGATACTGGCCATAGAATAGCACATCTCGAATGCACCAAGGCATATCCTTAATGACTACAAAGCTTGAGGCAGATAGTAACATCCACATGAACCTAGCTACCCCGGCAGTGTTTACATGAGCACCCGAACCCGTAATGTTCACACGGACTGAGATCCCTTCACAACATCAACGCATCATCAGGAGAGGCTGCAGCCTCAGGCAAAGACGTGCCGATACGCGTTCATTAACGCCAAACCTGACAAATACACAATCTGATTACCATCTCTTGGCTTTATCTTAATTAAATGTGTTCATTTTATGAATTCCCGACCCCATATTTCAATTATCCTAGAAATTTCCATTCAACAACCGCCTATAACATATACGTATGTATAGTAAAGTGAGAGAATAAGATACATGTCTGGGTACGGCATATCGAACTTACCTACTCAGCAGACAAAGAACGAGCTCCACTGAGCGGGAAACTCGATGCCACACATGATACTAGCAATAAATCACGAAAAATTCATTTCGCGTTTTTTTATTTCTCAAAAATAAGAGGCGTGACTAACGCGTGAGATTGTTCTTGAAATAGAATAAGTCCTCACTGGAAAACATGTTGTGTTCCAGGCTATATCATTCACCGTTTTCGGGTGAATGATATACAAGTAATGAAGAATGAAACTTAGGGCAAAGCCTCGACGCCGTGATCTTCGACAGCTAAGATACTGAAGGAAAACATAAAAACTGGTCCTGATCTATCCAATTTCGATGCAAAAAATTTAGAAACCTATTCATGCCATCTATCACTGCATTTCAAGGTCATACAGCTTTCCTTCTGCTGATGTGTTAAGTGGTTCTTGTCTAATTCTGTGGACGAATCTAAGTGGGTTAGACAAGCACACTGATGAGCACGAGAGAGTAAAATCAAAACACTCCTCTTCGAAAACATCATCGTACATCTGACTCTCAACCATAATATCCAATGACACGTGACGCTGATAAGACACATAAAACCCTGCCACATATGACAGTGATATGTGACACATTGTGACACAGGAGTACGCTCCTGAAGAACAGCTACACATGAAGCCATGTCAAATATGTGTCTATCTGATACAGAAAATATAACACCTGACTTGTATGATTTACCACATTACGTAACACAGTGCGCTGTATGATGGATGACACCATCAGATCCGACACTATAAGCTAATGTAATATAACATACGACACTACGGACACAACACTCTTCTATGACATTTCTGACATATGACGCTGTGAGCTGTGTTGGTTATATCAAAATGATCTTACTGTCCGACGAAAGGCTTTATGACACTGGCATATGGTACTCTGGACCACACGAAAATGATTCATGACGACGTCAAATCCACGAAATCTATCTCAGACACGAAAAAGATCTGACACATTACACCATGTGCGACAGACATAACGCTGCTTAATGCAGAGCGTCAGGACATGACGCACAGTGACACGCAGCGACACCTGACATGACGCTATCTGATTTATGCGACCACCTGAATATCAACATTACATTCTCATGCCTTGCGCATCCTACCACACTAAGACATGACTAGCAAACAAGACTATGTGAAACCCCATCCTGTTGTTCGGCACATGATATATGATATGATATTAAAGAATATGAGATGATATGAGACGAAAACATAACATGAAATGACACTAAAGAATATGAAATGGTAAGACACTAAAACATACGACATGATATGACAGTAAAACATATGACATGATATGACACTAAAGCATGGGCTGTTTGCGAAAATACTCTCGTATGAAATAGGAAAATAGATAATATAAAAGTCTGACACATGACAGCGTCTGGCATATGACACTAATCTGACACATGATATAAGCAAGTGACACCAACAGCCCCAGAGCACAGGCTTGAACTGAGAGATCCGAATTCTCAACTCTCTCTCTCTCTCTCTCTCTCTCTCTCTCTCTCTCTCTCTCTCTCTCTCTCTCTCTCTCTCTCTCTCTCTCTCTCTCTCAATCATTGGCTGTCTCTCTGGACCACACCTGACAGTATTACAATCTCTCACTCGCCTCTTTCATCTGTCACATTCATATCTTTACACTGACTTGTGGTTCAAAAGGTTCTCACTGTTCGCTGTACCGATACAACGACGTAATTCTAACGAACACCCGGTGATGATGCCTCGGATAAGAGATCCTCCATCGCATCTTGGCTTATCTCTTTGTTAGGAAAGACGTAAATATATCTTACGTTGAGGAAAAGGTGAAAGACGAGGGTACTTCTCTATAACCTCCGACGTATATCATATTCAGCAAGCATTTAGAAGGATAAGATCATATATCGGAGGATGTATTCACTCTTTATCTTCCTCCCTCGACCACGGTTGGCTGGTGTGGTCTTTGGTGTTCGCTGAACCGGAGAGGACGGAAGAGTTATGGATTCCCAATGTGAGGAGCAGTTCATGATAAAGTGGTGATCACGCGTGTGTTCACCTCTACTTTTAATCTCCAACTTTTTCTCTTTTTTGAAGCATTTTTGTTTCACTCTAAAGTGGATACAAACATCTTATACAGTTTTACATAAGTACAGTGTACGAGAACACGCCAAAATCAACGGTTAACTGACAGTGCACAATACCGTACTTTGTGTTGTCTAATTTACTCAGAATTCCTAATGATGTGCTTCGTCAAATCCTCGAGACTGCCGGAGTATAGAGATGAAAGATGGTCACGGTGGACCATGGTCTGGGACATGGACCAGTCAGTGTGCAAGGTTATGGTGGCCACGGTGGATCCTGGTCTGGGACACATGGACCAGTCAGTGTGTAAGGTTATGGTAACAAGACATCCACTATAGACCCCGGACGAAGACCATTTCCCATCACCGGAGCAGATGTTCTCAGCATCACTCATTAGCAAACGACAGTCAGAGGCAGTACCTCCCCATCCTACCGATGAATGATAGCAAAATTTGACGACTATAAATTACCAAGACACAAATCTTACAGCGACGTTCCCTGCCCGGGAATGTTTGTTCTCATTATGATGTTTTGTACAGCTGAAGGTCACACGGGTGCCACATAATATATTAGCGAACATAAAGTTCCAATCTGACTCAGTAGCTCGGCGCAGCCCAGGCTTAATTGGACAAGTGGGCCGCTTGGCTATACGTCGATGGGTCGCAACTTAGCGAGCGCCCTATTCGGACGTCGGTTGAATTAGCGCTTGAAGCCGCTCAAATATCCGCTTACATTTAGTTCGCTCTGGGGACACTAAGTGAACCCCTTTCAGCTGTTCGTTGCAGTTGAAGTATGGCCGACTCTCCTGTCAGCCGCAACACTGGCCTTGAAGATTAAATGCGGAGGACTCAGCTGGGTATTGGTGGTACATTGTGAACCTCGAGAGCAGCAGGTGACAGCCACGAAGTCGACAGACAGCAGGAAAAAGTCCCACGGTTCTCTGGGAACACTCTACTCCGACTGTACTCCCTATAAACAAATACAGTCAAAACCATTTTCCTCCCAGACGTGAAAAAAAAAGAATATTCACTTCAAAGCAAAAAGCATTCACCCCAGATCGAAAATATATAACCCCCGGATTCTTAAGTGAAGCCTAATCACCCCAGCGAGAAAACTATTAGCCTCACAACCGAAAGAAAATCCTGACTTACATTTGCCAGCAAGGTTCTCTGCAGTGGGAGGAGGAGACTTCGACGCGCCCTAAGTAGTGATCTCCCGGGCCAGGTACGCCTTCTTGATGTTGGTGGCTCCAGCTGCCACTAGTGGACATGGCAGTGTATCTCAAACACCCACACATTTATTCATACATATATATATATATATATATATATATATATATATATATATATATATATATATATATATATATATATATATATATATAGTGTGTGTGTGTAACCAGAATCTTACTTGCTTGACGTTACACCGAAAGTGAAGTCATTTTGGTGAGGCTGTATCGCCAGGAGCATCGTCTCATCAACTTCTCACTCTAAAGGAGTCTACATTACCCTGCTGCTGGAACGAGCAACAGGAACCCCCTAAAACTGGTTTCTGGAGTTACTAAACACCTCATACATTGCTTCTTTCCCCACTTTCATAAGATTTCTTCAGAAAAACGTCTCTTGGTGTCTGGCAGCCTGTATCGTGTTAACGTATAAGCTTCGTCTATCGTTACAGAGTTCCTGTGTTCTTGAATCAATGTAAATGTTTCCCATTTCTTTTTTATCTACTCGATTCATGAGCCTACAAGTTGCAGTCTTCTCAGGTGATAGAATCAACAGTTTCTGCCACGTTCATCACACACACTTCTCACCTTCGGCTTTCACATCAGAGGTGATCATAGATAATGGGCCTGTGTGCTGTGTCTGTGTACACATGTACCTGTGACTGAAGAACGCTGGCTGAGGCTTAATGCAACCCCCAACACCTTGAGGATGACTTATGTAGTTCCTCAAGTCCCGTCGTCCGCTCATGTAGCCATCAGCATTCTGTAGTAGACGCCTTTTGTAACACCCAGGGTCTCATCATCGGCTGGCAGTCGCTACTGGGACTCTGAAGCGCCCAGCTGGGGAATGTTGCAATGCCCTCCCACCCTCAGAATCCCATCGATAGCATTTGCAGGACTCGGTGCACCGTCACTGGCTGCTGTTGTTGCCCCATAGCATGACGTCGATGAGTTCTGTAGCTCCGGGCGTCCCGTCCCAGGCTGGTATCAACCCCTCCCTTTCTTGTCCCCCGTCGGTAGCTGCCCTGCTCTTAGCGACCTGACGAGGAATTAACCGAAGGCTTCTGTAGGTCTTAGCGTCGTATTGGTGGTTGCTAAGATCACCAGGGTGTTCACAGGCCGTTGTTGCAGTCCCCATCAACCTGTGTGTGGTTACTACAGTCCCCTAGACATTTGTAGGTGGTTGCTGTGTACCCTAGCCACCTGTAGGTGGTTGCTGTATTCCCTAGCCACCTGTAGGTGGTTGCTGCATCCCCTAGTCACCTGAAGGTTGCTTCTCTATCCCCTGGCCAACAGTAGGTGTTCCTCCCAGGTACGTGGAGGTGGCTACAGTAGTTCCCTGCGTCCCATTATACCAGTAGCAGGTACTATGGAGAGTGGTAGGAGCCAAGTTGACTTGGGAGGCTGTGTGTTACCACTACACCAAGACACGTGCATTTCCTACTACTACTTAGGACCAACAGACAGACAGACAGACACATGGAACATCCCGTCCATTAAGTGGACGGTAACAATAACATCACAACTCAATCCTTTAAAATACAAAACCTACGAACCGATTAACATAAATTGCCGGCGCGGTGTACCCCATGAAGGAGAAGAAACGAGAGAGAGAGAGAGAGAGAGAGAGAGAGAGAGAGAGAGAGAGAGAGAGAGAGAGAGAGAGAGAGAGAGAGAGAGAGGCCCCCCCGTCCATCTCGTCTTCAGGGAGGACCGCGGCAAACAACTGCCCTCCAGTTCTGCCACAGTGCAGAACAAACAGCGCCTCTCCCACTCGGAGACTCTTGTCGGTCGGCGGAACAACCATGCACACATCCGCAGTAGTGTCGATAGTAATGATTCATTGTCAAGATTACGATCACAGCAGCCGTCTTGGTTTGCACATACCGCACCGTCCGAAGCCGCCCACAATGTCAACAGAGCAGCGTGCGGGGGAACTCTCAGTACTACGCGCGCTCTCTCTCTCTCTCTCGTCCGTCCGATACAACTTTCCCGCGCTTACTAAAGCGATGGTCGTTTGTTCTTCGCCGCGGGTGACTCAGGCCGCAAATGAATTAGGAAATTATGAGAACCATTCGAACAACCTCTGATCTGGGTAGTAGACACGTAGGGAAAAAAAAAATTATGTCTATGGCAATCAAGGAAGCATATTGTCAATTTTTGCCAGTGTTGACATTTCATGTATGAATACAACGACGCTATTCTCGGTGTATTTTACGCCTTCGTTAGTCTATGAATCAATCTATATGACGAAGTAATGTCCCTGTTAATATCTCCTAGAGAGAGAGAATTGATAAAGGAAATATCTAAGTCCCCGATGAAGATAGAATATTCTCAGCTCTGTGGCAACACTTGTGATGTGGCTGTTTTGGCGGGAAGCGGCAGCTCTGGGCTGCTGGAGTATTTTCGGTCGGTCTCCTGCTGCTGCCGGAAGGTAACAGATACACCGTAAATAAACGAATCACCAATAATATACGCTATCATACCATCTCAGGATGCATCCCACTTCCACCAGACGGCGATGAAAATGTCGTGATTAATAGTTGTAGGAGTGGCGACGGCGGCGGCTGTAAGGTCGTCGGGAGGCGTAGATGAACAAGCGAGCGTTGAGTCACACGACGTTCACTCTCATTTTTCTGGTCTCCAGCATCAGCTGGTGACGACGACGAGGACGACTTCCACCCGCAGCTCCGACTGATGTGCTTCATCCGGTGACTAGACTAAGCACTGTCTTGGCCCGGAGGTGATGTACAGTTCTTGCCCGGTGAGGAAGACGGATAAGGATGGTCTGCACGGTAATTATACTCTCCGTAATTACCAAGATCCCACCGATAATTCAGTCCAATGACGAGGATGGAACACGAAGGTGTGACCTCTGAGAAGGATGGTGCTACCCTTGAGGACGACGATACGACCCTTGAGGACGACGGTGCAAGCCTTAAGGACGACGATACGAGCCTTAAGGACGACGATACGACCCTTGACGATGACGCTACGACCCTTGAGAACGATTGTGCGACCCTTCACGTCGACGGTACGACCTTTAGGCATGACGACCTGGCCTTTCTCCTTGACCCCTGAGGGTCATACTGTAAAGTACACGAGGTCATTCTGAAGCCCGTGAGGTGAGGACACTGGGAACGTCCTTTCGTCCGTCCGTCCGTCCGTCCGTCCGTTAGTTCTGGCAACATGTAGCAGCTGTTCACCTGGACCACTACGTCCCTCCTTGCTGCTGCTGCTGCTGTTGTTCACCTGGTGCTGCTGCCATTCACCTGGACCCTCCTCCCTCCTACCACAGATTACCTGGACCCTCCCTCCAATGCTACTGCTGCTGCTGCTGCTCCACTTGTGAAGGTCACGCCCCTAAAGGGGCCTCTCCTGTGGAGGTGTACCTCCCCCCATCCCCTCCTCAACACAGAGACACCTGTCCCTCCCTTACCACCACAAAAAGGGGCAATATAAACATGTATGTCTCTCCCTCCACATAAACTCGCCCACATTACGTGCACTTGACGAAGTGGGTAGAAGAAGAAGAAGAAGAAGAAGAAGAAGAAGAAGAAGAGGAAGTAGTAGAAGTAGTAGTAGTAGTAGTAGTAGTAGTAGTAGTAGTAGTAGTAGTAGTAGTAGTAGTAGTAGTTGTTGTTGAAGTAGTAGTAGTAGTAGTAGTATTAGTAGCAGCAGCAGAAATAGTAGTAGTAGTAGTAGTAGTAGTAGTAGTAGTAGTAGTAGAAGTAGTAGTAGTAGTAGTAGTAGTAGTAGTAGTAGTAGTAGTAGTAGTAGTTGTTGTTGTTGTTGTTGTTCAAGTAGTAGTAGAAGATGAAGATGAAGAAAGCCTGGGTCTCTAAAAGTCTCAAATGACGGCAACAGTCTCGGCCTATCTCTCTCACCTACCCACCCACCCTCGACCTCTTCCACCCCCCTCCCCCCAGTCCACCACCAACCATCCCATCTCCTCCTCCCTCCGTCCCCTCCCACCCCCACCAGCCTCGTCCATCGAGAACATTACATATACTTGACCGACCAACGCGACGCTGGAGCCGGATGAGTCCCCTGGCGTTGGCCACTAATTAAGACATTCTGATACAAGACACACAGCACGCCCGGCCCCGGCCACCTTCAGCAAACGTGTTGGCCATTTGGGAAGCGCCTTCATTTCATGCCAGGAACCAACCTCCTCCCCTCTCGTCCTCCTGACGAAGGAGAGGACGTGCTGTTTCAGCCATCGCTCCACCTGCAGCTCTAGTGACAGGGGTACGGTCCGTAGACCTTATCATATGAGAGAGAGAGAGAGAGAGAGAGAGAGAGAGAGAGAGAGAGAGAGAGAGAGAGAGAGAGAGAGAGAGAGAGAGAGAGAGAGACAGAGAGAGAACTAAAGAGTCATTCGGTGTTGATAGGCAGCGGCTAGCGAGGTTAGAGGCAAGGCCCGGGAAGGCTATGAATGACTTGCTGTGACTATCACCAAACACAGACTGGCCCAGGGCCCGCCCCTCCTCCTAACCCCCACCCCACCACCCAAGGACCTCCCCGCCCCTCTCCACCATCACTACCTTCCCAGGGGCCATCCTCTTCCCCCTCTCCCCTCCCCCAGCATCCTACCCACCCAGGGCCCACTCCTCCCCCTACACCCCACCCAGCCCGGACCTCATCAACAGATCTGTTGATGACTGCCCCGGGGAGACGGGGGTTGATGATGACTGGAGGAGAGATGGAGGGGTTGTTGATGGGTGGGGTGAGAGGGTTGTTGATGGCTTGGGAGGGAGGAGGGTTTATGGCACAGGAGGGAAGAGGGATGAGGGCTTAGGAGGGAGGAGGGTTGATATCTTGGAGGGGTGGTGAAGAAGAGTTGTTGATAGTTCTTGAACGGGAGGGGAGGAGGGAGAGGAAGGAAGGGAGGGAGTGAGGTTGATTTTAAAGCTAAGACGGAAGGTATTCAACATTAGAATCCAAATCTAACATCAACGTAGAAGCAATCAGGCTCCTGCCAATTCAAACGTCAAATATTTCTAATTCAGGGTTAGTAATACTCTGATGTAACGTCAGAGTACAAGTTAATCTTAGACTTTAAGTCAAAGTTAACCACAGACAACTTTATCGGCAACAGGTTTTTGAACTTAAAGTTACGAAAGCCCAGGTGAGTAGAGAAGTCAAAAGATTTAGCTGAAGAGTTGAAGTCAGATTATATGTTACATTTATTACTAAAGCCAAGTCGTAGTCACAAGCAACGTCGACCGTGGATGATGTTAGACCTAAAACTGAAATCAGTTTATGTCTCTGCTACTGAGTGTAGCGCAGCCTTGGAGCCGCATAAGGCCCAGGAAGAGGAAGGGAAAGGATCCTGATATTGTATCCCCGCATCCCTGAGGCCTCATAGTGAAACAGGTCTTATGGTTTCATAGTGATAATACATACGTCATGTTATTAGAAAGATATAAAAGAATATAAAAAACTGAAGTGTGTATGTGTCACGTTCATTTAGGCGGTCTACACCTCTACTCATCCAGCCTGAGTGCTACATACAATCACATTTCTCAGTCATACCAAAAACTTCGACGATTGGAAGAGAAAATATACACATCTTTAGAGAAACAATACATCACGCTGCTCCATTTCCATATATATATATATATATATATATATATATATATATATATATATATATATATATATATATATATATATATATATATATTATGATACACAAAGTCAAAACCTGAGGTCATGAAATCAATTAATAAAAAGAAGTCATCTTTAAACAGCCAAGAAAGATCTTGACATCTGTTCACAAGAAATTAGTCAGAACGTTCACACATCTGCAGATCCGCAAGTCTTTAGGGAACCTGGGTATGTACACCTGATGAAAACATAATGAGGTAAGAGACACCGCAAAAATTTAATGAGGAGGCATGACACGCTCCACAGTGAGGAGGCAAAGAGACGTCACCGATGAGGAGACACGAATCACTACCAGTGAGATCAAGACAAAACAAGTGATTAAAGTCTCTTTACGACGCAAATGTCCCTGAGTTTTATTCCTCTCCACGAGAGGTGTGTCTTCCTCCCTCAGCTGGGAACTAACTCTCGCTGGAGGATTTAGATCCCCTCCCAACGCTGCCTCTGGATCAAGTCTTATAATCGCTAGACACTCGTATATCTACGAGCGGGAATATATATATCACCAACTGGTATATCATCTAACATAACCCATCCCTCTTATGGCGTCTGCGAATCAGAATGTTCAACCCAAGTCCCTCCCTACTCTTTCAAACTGTCGTTAGTTCATTACACAATCATCGCAAACTCTTCATCTGTAATAGGAACACTCACCGTAACCACTCTTTAGAAAAATTATTACAGTGGGATGAAGGAACGTAATGCCAACGGTCACTGATATGTATGTATGGTATAGACTCGTGTAAGTGTGCATTAATGTGTGAAGGAGATCCAGGTATGCATGTATTAAAGCCTGTTCGTATGCACGGAGGCAACCAGCTGTGTATTTATGGAGTAAGTTAGTGGGCAAGCAAGTGACAAGTGTATTGGGTCCAGGGAGAGAGAGAGGTTGACCAAGAATTGGCAATTGTGACGAGACGACAGGTTCCCTTGGAATTGGCAACGTTGTCCTTCGGAAGTTTGGATACGGCAACTGTTTCCTCGGGAGAGGTTCACAAGGGCATGGCAACTGTGTCCTCCAGGAAAAGTTCACAAGGTTATGGCAACTGTTTCCTCGGGAGAGTTTTACAAGGGCATGGCGAATGTGTTTACGGAAGGGTTTTCCAAGACTATGGCAATGTAGTAATGACGAACAGCTATGATGCTGGTGGAAGCTGGGAGAACACAGGACTGAGTGGGAGGAAGGGTGTACACTGTACGGTGAAGTGCAGGTGCTAGGCAACTCTAAGACACACTCCGGTGGTCAGAGTCAGGGAGGGTCTATGGGTGTGGGAAATCGAGGCACGTGTGAGTTTTAGAGAGACAGACAATGCATGCAGGTGGTGCTGTAGCGTGTGTGCATGGAGGAGGCTGCAGAGTGTGGTGAAGAGTATGGTAGAGTGCGTTAGCGGATGAGTGAGTGGGAGGTTGCAGTGTGTTGTGGAGTGCGTTGGGCCGCGACGTTCAAGTGGTGGGTGTGGTGTGTAAGAGTTTGCATTTTATGGTAAAAAAAAAGTGTCATGGAGTGCGTGGCCTAGCGTGTGGTGGAGTCCGTGGTCCTACCTTCATCTGTGACACAGAGTACAGCTCAGCACGCTGCTCCTCGTTATTTACCTGACGAAGAAAAGAGAACCTGTGTGAATGATGACTTGAAAAAAAGACACTTTCATTATGTAAGTGATGTAACGCAGATATAATCACAACATCTACAGGTACTACACTTCTGCTGCAGGAAACGTCATGAAAGTAATCAGAAAATGTATTTGGTCAATCTCTTTCACACAAGGACAGGTCAGGTGTCTACCTTAGTCTCCTTTTCCATCGTCGCTGGTAGTAGGTAGGTGCTCTGACGTCGTGGGTACTAGGAGGTAAGTCATCTGTCTTTGCAGGAAATTATCGCAACAACCTTTCCCCCTCTCGCATCTCATCCACAAATTCCGGACACTGTCGCACCCTACCCATCCTCCCCCGACCCAAAGCCCGTCTTCAAGACCCGGACACTATCTCACACACACACACACACACACACACACACACACACACACACACACACACACCTCGACCTGCTTCCTCATTGCAAAGTCCTCCTGTCACTGTGGACCATGTTGCTTCATCAGTGGCAGAAATCACTACACACACACACACACACACACACACACACACATACCCCAGCCACAGACACCGTAATATCTTTTCCATCTAACGACTATGACCAACGAAGGTCCTATGGACGTCGGTCGTCCCCGAGGACGCAAACCTCTCGCGCATGAAACAATGGCTGTGACCACAGTCGCAACACGTACCTCATCAGGTTGGATGGGGCGTGGAGAGGCAGGCGCACCTACAACAACGCTACGAGGCCTCGCCATCCGTCCTAAACCTCTTCTCACCATGTGTAGCAGCGGGGACCTCATCATGCATCCTAGTCACTTCCCCACCCGGAGACTCGCCCTCGTAAAGTATACTACTGACGGAAAGTGAAGTCCTTCACACTATAAATGTGGCTCATTACGATAACCTGCGTTGATTGCGGTAACAAACACGAAATAAGAAATACAAAGCTGGTGATGTATATAGGGGATTTGAAGCTAATGAATACGATGATACGGTTAGGTTTCAATGCCCCTACGGCTTCTGATACCTAAGGGTTGTACCGTCGTGCTCAAGGGTCGTACCGGCGTGCCCAAGGGTCGTAGCGTCGTGCTCAAGGGTCGTACCGTCGTGCTCAAGGGTCGTACCTGCGTGCTCAAGGGTCGCACCGTAGTACTTAAGGGTCGTACCGTCGTGCTCAAGGGTCGTACCGGCGTGCTCAAGGGGGCTACATTAAACAACGACGATTTGGAGTCAGTACAACAAGCACGATTGATCAGGGAAAAAATCACGCATCATCAGGCAATATAGACTGCATACTGAACGACTTTACACCAGCGATAGTTAAATTCTGCCCAGACCACAGCTATGAATTACACACCATACGAATCTCTTATTTCACACCATCACTGCTGGCGCTTAATGAAAAGTAACCATCTCAGGTGAATAGATAGATTGTTAGTTGTGATTGTAGAAAAACTACGAACATGAAACACGAGATAGGATAGGATTAATGGGGATTACATCTGACGACACAGGGACTTTAACCAGCCAATGAGGATTCTCCTCCAAGTACACCAGCCAATAAGGGATGAATAAAACCTATCACCATCATTGGGAACCGACATAAAACCACGTTAACCGATGGGAGGAGCCACCATAGATGCTCACCAACCAATAGGAGTCAACAACATATACGCTCTCCAGCCACTCGCAGATCGACACAGAGGGACGTCTACCAATGGCACTCAACAACATATTCGTTCATCAGCCAATAGCAAACGACATATAGATACACCAATCAATAGGGATCAAACACAGTCGTAAACTGGCCAACAGGAACCGACTTCGAAGATCGTCAACCAACGGAAATCGACGCAAAATTATGAGAGCCAATAATGAACAAGGATGTGTTTCTTCCCTCGGGAGGTAACCAAGGCCAGCAAGCGACTGCATCCGGCTACCACAAGTGGTAACACCGTACAGCAATAACCAACTACGTCATCCTTGAAAATGTGATCATCATCATCATCATCATCATCATCATCATCATCACCATACTACTATTACTACCACTGATATTACTACTACTACCACTAGTACTAATAATGATAATAATGATAACAATAAATCCTGGTTGTCTCTAACCCAGCAGGAATTCCAACACCCATGCAAAACTGGTCCATATTTTGATTCCGCCTCTCCGAAACTCGCCCTCTAAACACACTCATAACGAACTCACAACACACACACACACACACACACACACACACACACACACACACACACACACACTTTCTAAACAAAATACACAAGTGATACAATCTACACACAACGCACCCATCACACTCAAGAGTCAGCTGCACACGCACGGACTCCCGTTACTTAACACACCCTGCAAAACCCAGGACATTCGACACACTTCCAACATACTCATCGTCGAGAGAGTGCGTCAATGCGTACCTTGACGATGAACTATGTCCAAGCAGAGAGAGGAAAACAGTATGGGATGCTCCATGTTTGTGTCCCAGATGGCTACACGGAGACGGTGTCCCACATGACCATACATTGTCAGTGTCCCACATGTTACCTTTTTCTTGTGTTGTTCTCAATAGTTTTCCATTGCACACTTTCAGGGTTCGTATCTTACTGGGTTTAACAAGTCTTTTACCTTCACAAATCCACCGATGTAATATTTGTTGATACTAAGTTGAAATCGCTGCGTCCACAGAGTAAAAATTTATATATATATATATATATATATATATATATATATATATATATATATATATATATATATATATATATACATATATATATATATCAAGCAAAGGACTAAATGTGTTCCTTCGCCAGACAGCAGCGACATGGGTGACTGATGGAAGGCAGAGCGCGATCCTAGGCTGCGCGGGCGATACACAACATAATATCACTCCCAGTTCTGAATTATGTATGACTCATACGACACTTTAGGGCGTGACTTTTAGCATGCCGAAAATAAATCAATTTGATCGTGCGATTGTAATACATGGTCTACATTCAACAAGACTCGTCTCGGCTTAGGGTCAGAGAGTTGGGAGAGTGTCTTCTACAGCGCATCTCTAGAGGGACTGATTCTCCTCAGCACGTCACAAAATATGACTCTTATATCGAAGTGAAGATGATTCAGGCATTTCTGAGGTACCTGACGCTTGGCGGGGCGGAACATATAGGTGAGGCGTCCACTTTGGGCCGAGGAATTATGACACGCACGGATGAATTATGAAGCGTCGTTCTCAAGGGCTCCTTCCTGCTTCTTACCAGATTTCAAAAACTTTAAGCAAAATTCTTACAAGAAAATAATACTTTGAGCTCATCTTTAAGCTTATATTTTCGCCTGAGCCTAAGCGTTCAAGCAAGAGCGAGATGAGATGACCAAACGGAAAAGGAAAAAAAACAATCACAACTTAAAGAAATACGCCAAGTATTTACTGAAAAAGATGAACGTTGTTTTCGAAATCGTTCCATCGGGCTACTAAATCTTCGTTCAGCTCGGACACATGTATGGCAAGTCAGCGACTATGATAATTTTTACGACTGGTAGTTTAACATTTAATGTGGCCGGCCGTCGGACCCAGCAGCCTTCACGACGCTCAGCTCACCCACTAGTAGTAACGCAGGCGACGCCTCAGCGGCAGTAGAGGGCGAAGGGCATGGCCCAGCGGAGGCGATAATAAGCCGATAAAAGACGATGATGGTGGACATGGGGGAGCCCAATGACAAAGCGAAAAGTCGTTTTCCAGCCGAAGAATAATACAGTAAAGTCATGTCGAGGTTAGGCTATGGCCGCGCATACCAAGTGGGGGAACCCTCGTCGCCCCTCACCCTCCCTCCCTCCCTCTCTCTCTCTCTCTCTCTCTCTCTCTCTCTCTCTCTCTCTCTCTCTCTCTCTGACGGTTGCGCAGTGAGCTACACTTCAGTGGCTGTTAAGGTTCACCCCTTTGACCTAGGTTGTTGTTATTTTTTTTCCTATTTGCCTCACTTACACTTGGGCTGCTGGCATTCAGTCCACAAAATAACAATCTCTCCGCCTCATACGTAACTCTTCACAAATGCTTTATGTACAAAACTCGTTCTTCGTTGTTTCATATTTTTTTCTGCGTTTATGCTACACGCTAGACCTGCCTTTTTGGCAAAATCTCAAAGTAGGAAACTCGATAAGAAGTATTCTCTCTCTCCTCTCTCTCTCTCTCTCTCTCTCTCTCTCTCTCTCTCCGTCGCCGCCTCACGCACTCTTCGCTCCCGGTTAGGAAACACTGCCGCACTAGAAGGGGGTGCTGCCGCACTATGAGGGGGGCACTGCTGCGCTAGGAGGAGGCACTGCCGAGCTAGGAAAGGGGGCACTGTCGGGCTATGAGGGAATACTGCTGTGCTAGAAGGGGATACAACCGCGCTAACACTGTCCCATCAGCGGAAACGCAGACACACCAGTTGGGACACTGTCCCATCAGCAGGGGCACTGACATACCAGTCGGGACACTGTCACATTAGTAGGTTTACTGATACTTTAGGAACGAGAGAGAGAAAGTACCACCTGGCTGAAAAGCATATCTATCTTTTATATATATATATATATATATATATATATATATATATATATATATATATATATATATATATATATATATATATATATGGGTAAGACAGATAGACATATATGGTTATATCAATAGATAAACAACGACACGTTATACTGTGTGTCTGTCTAACTACCTATTTGCACTGTACGAGGAGGAAGTTCTACACTCGTGGGGTCACATCTCTTGAGCCTTTTATAGTCATACAATTCTTTAAACTTCTGAATATGTTTATTCCTCATCAGATTCATTCCATTCAGTCGCCATGTGTACCCTGTCAACGTACTTCTTTATAACTTTGAACGAAGTTTCTTGTTTGATTTCATGTAATGTCCTCTGGTTATTCCATTCGTGCATCTTTCGAGGAACTGTTTACTGTACACATCATCTGGTTTAAAAACTTAATGGTTGTGGTCAGGTCACCCTTCCATTTTTTCTCTTCCATAGTGAGCAACTCAGCTCACTTCACTACGGTATCATCTTTGTTATCCTTCTCTATACCTTCTCAATTAGCGCTTTGTGCTTCTTCAGGTGACATGACCAAACTTGAGAATTAGATTCTAGTTTTGGTCTTACGTAGGACGTGAACAGCTTGTCGAACATTTCCTTATCCGTGAACTTGAATGCAATTCTAATATTTGCCGACAATCAGTTGGTCTCCTTAACTATTCTGAGGTGGGACTCTGGCGATAGGTTAAGGGACGATATCGACTCCCAAGTCTTTCTCCCACACACAGAGATTCATGCACCTTGTATCCTGTTGTGTGTGTGTGTGTGTGTGTGTGTGTGTGTGTGTGTGTGTGTGTGTGTGTGTGTGTGTGTGTTTAAGATAGAGGGTTACCGTATGAGTGACACCTCAAGTGGTAGATCTCCACACTCAGTGGGACACTGCCATTTAAGTGGTAGCCCTCCAGAGGAAGAGATAAATGGCGCTCGGAAATAGGACTAGAAGAGGAAACCTTGGGTATGATGGTCCTGGCCTTACAGTTGGCCCGTAAGGGTCATAGCAAAGACCAGAGACATCACATACTTGAGGCGTAACTTCGTGTTTAAGGATCGGATATTCGTGCTTAGGGACCGTACCGTTGGACCCGAAGTTCGGATCCTCGTACTCAAGGCTTACACCGTTGGGCTCAAGGATCGGAACTTCGTACTCAAGGATCGCATCGTTGTGCTCAGGTGGTCAAGATGATATCAGACAAAGGCTTCTATTGTAAGTACGAGATCCCAGAACATACTGGTAAAGGAAAACGAAGGATGGATTACCTTGTTGACAAAGATAGATCTACCAGCAGGAAGCTGAACAAAGAGGAATGGACCATCTGAATGACAAGAGCCAAGAAAAGGCCTGGAAAATCTGTGAGTACAACTAAATGTTTCCAGAAAGATGAGACGAATGTACCATTCACTTTAGGGAATGACGAGTGAAACTCGATGTGGATACATCAGCTGGCAATGAGAAAGTGTTGAGGACCACCGTTCCTGCTGGTCAGCAGAATATTTCTCATAATCTAACGAAAGATACGACCTTTTAAGATGAATGTCGTCTACAAGTCGATAAGGAGAGGTTACACTTTAACCCCAGTGACTGATGACGACTGACAGATAATACTGATGGAAACTCTAGATAATGCACACAGAGGGAACAAAAGATGACAATCAGTCCACAAAACCCAGTGTTCACGGCAGAGGGACATCCAGACAATGTATGCGAAAGGATACCTCGTAAGAATATGTTTGGAAAGGGAGATTTCTCGGGAAGGGGATATTTCTTTGGAAAGGGAGGTTTCACAACGCAAAGAATGTTAATCGGGTACTCTGGCTCCTCTTTCGCAATTGCTTGAGTTGTAAAGTAACAAGTGACTGCTATGAGACGTCACTGCTTCGTGTTGTAGTGAATATGTATCGTTGTTTGTCGTCTTACCCGAGATCATGAGAGAAATAAATACCCCGGTGCTATTGACAAACAGAGGAGGCACCAACAGTAGCCCGGCGGTACTCCGGAAGTTCTTTAGGGCCGGCAAATCACCAGCCACAACCACAGGTACCACCCACCTACCTGGCCGGACCAGGGGTCCTCTCTAACCACTTACCACTGCCACATCTTGCTCCTCTCAGAACCATTCTCCTATTTTTTGTGTATATCTTTTCCATGAAAACAATGGTTGATGGTGATGTCACCTAGAACAGGTTGGTCTGGGTCGCCCACCAGCCAGCCAGCCAACGAACCAGCTCGCCGCCGAGCCGGCCTGGTGTCCGCACGTCTCACTCACCGGCCTCCCTGAAGATGCTTGTGGTAGGCCTAAGAGGCGTCGAGTGTGGTGGTGGTGGTGGTGATGGTGGGATGAGGAAAGGAGCATCTAGATCCTCCACCCCTCCAGACCGCCTGCTCCCTGGAACCCGAAACCCAGACCCCTGGCGACCCCACCCTCTCTCTTCACCTGGTCCTTCACACCCGTCATCAGCCGGTAACATGTCCGTGGTATAACTATGGGCACATCGGCAGTACCATGTACACCACGGAGGACCATGGTTCTTAAACACAACTACACGTGCAGCATGTCATGATCGTGTTTACCACAACACTATCATGTGAACCACAGTTGTATCATGTGAAGCACTGTGTGTGCACCTCATTAATGCCACAACAATAACGTGAACTACTGCAGTAGCATATGGGCCACTATGATACCATGTGCAACATAATGACTGGATGTGAACCACAGCAATATGTGAATCATCGTATTACCATGTGAACTACAGCAATACCATGTGAATCACTACGATACCATTGTAAACCACAGCAGTCCCAGGAGCATACAACACAGCCATGTTAATACCAGTAGTAACACAAAAAAAAAAGCTACAAGGGCCGACACTTGACCATAACATAGCCTGTCAGGAGAGAGAGAGAGAGAGAGAGAGAGAGAGAGAGAGAGAGAGAGAGAGAGAGAGAGAGAGAGAGAGAGAGAGAGAATGTCCTGATACAGGATGTTCAATCCACAGGTTCCTCCTCTCCTCTGCTCGCCACGGGGCACGACTCTGACCCCTGGGCGCGTGTCAATCACACAGGCCTGCGTGGGAAAGGCCAGATATCCTTTACCAGACTCGCTACAGCCCCTGACCTTGACCCCTGAACCCCTTTGACCTTTCACCTGCGCTTCACGACTCGAGCCCTCGAGTGAGTCCATCAAGAGAAAATTATAGCGAGTGGGAATTCTCCGGCGAACCCCAGATGGGTAATCGGACACGTTGGGTCGCGGAGCCATGCATGATCTGACCCCGCGAGACCTGACTTATTGCAATAATTACAATGGTCGGGATTATCTGAGGCCTCAAAGATGTCCCTCACACGCTGGGAATCGCCCGCCGAAAAAACCCAAAGAAAAATTCAATCGTGAAATGAGGAAAAATGTTCCCCTGCGCGAGGCGAAGGCGATGAAAAAAAATATTTTGATAGTCTTATTGCGTGTCGTACGATGGCGATATCTTGGTAATAGATGGGAAATGATGGTTGAGGAAGTTTTTTTTTTTTTAATATATATATTGAAGGAAGGTTTGTTGTCGGTGAAGTGAGTGGGTGAGGTCAGCAGCGACCCATTACCACAAGCCCAGGATTAGGGCTGGGTGGCTCCGAGGTCCGTGAGGCCACGACCCACGCCCGATTCTTGCCCGGCTCGGAACCCCTGATGATGGGACTAGAGTCAATATTGGGAGAGCGGGTGTGGCGGCTAATGCTACAGCCCAGCAGAGCCCGTGGCCAGCCAGCCAGCCAGCCACACAGCCTCCTCATGGGATCTTCCCTTGGGATAGAGGTGCTTGGGATGGTGGGATCCTTGTACTGGTGCAACCACCATTTCAGACACAAGCGTGTGTGGTACCTGCTTGGGATGACTACCTATGCGTTACGTGGAAAGAGTTTCACTCATAAATATATTTACTCTTGATGAATTACATCAAATATGCATCAGACTAACTTTGGAATCTGTTCAGGAACCATTGTATAATGATGCAGCCCTACTCTATTCTTACCCTTTCCTCACGACTTTGGCATAATCTTCAAACATATTTAAACATAAAGTCCAATCTCTCTGACAAGTCATTCACACAGATCATACACAGGCCTATTAAATGAGACATCAGTGACTTAATTTCGAACCCCGGTGTTCGACGTGTTGCTCCAGTCTGAACCCATCCCTGCCCAGCCGACACAGGTGGTGTACTGAACCAGCCTGAACCCCTACCTAGCCAACACAGAGGCCCGCCAACACCAGGCGTTGCGATTCCATATTCTACTCAGACAACACCGAGTCACTGGCCATCAGTTCTTTGGCAAGCGATTACCGCCTTTAACCAGCTGGTCAACAAGCTGTAAAGAAAACGGTGAAAATATTACAGTCAATGATATGAAATCCTCAGAGAGAGAGAGAGAGAGAGAGAGAGAGAGAGAGAGAGAGAGAGAGAGAGAGAGAGAGAGAGAGAGAGAGAGAGAGAGGCGAGGTTCGTCAGCGATTGTCTTCAAACATGAGTCTATTCTTTTAAATTCTCTGTATTCACTCCACATATATTTTTCTTATTTCTTCTGGTGCTGCACTGAAGAATCCTTTCAGCATTTTTGCAGGACACTCGTATATACTATTGTCTGACATCATTTTGATAAGTTCTTGTCATTTATATATAACCATGTACCTCTCCTCTCTTCTTCTTAAGCTAGGGAGATCAAGTTCTTTCAACCTTTGGTGGTAATTCATATCATTCTCCAGACCGTCAATCATGCTTGTGAGCAAGGCAAGGGGGCAAGAATTATTGTTGGAGCTACAGAGGTACAAGTCTGTTGAATATACCTGGCAAGGCGTAAGGGAGAGCGGTGATGGAGTGGGTAGTGGCATGCACAGAGCATCAGACTGGGGAGGAGTAATGTGGCTTCAGGAGTGGTGGATGATTCGTGGACGAAGTGTTTGCTTTGAAGAAACTGTGTGAAAAATACTTGGAGAAAGAGAGAGATGTGGAATTTAGGGATGTGTCAAAACCGTGTAATAGGGTTGACAGGAGTTGCTACGCATGTATGGTGAGGGAGGAAAACCACTAAATGGAAAAAGGTGTTTTTTTTCCGAGAGAGAGAGAGAGAGAGAGAGAGAGAGAGAGAGAGAGAGAGAGAGAGAGAGAGAGAGAGAGAGAGAGAGAGAGAGAGTATAGAACGTGCGCGAGTGGGATGGGGTGAAGATATGTCTGTGTCAAGGATGTGTCATGTCATCATGGCTGTTCAACCTGTCCGTTGATGAGGTGGTGAGAGAAGGAAATGCAAGGGTCTTGTAGAGAGGGGCGGGTCTACGGTATGCTCAAGTTGGGGATGTGCTTGGGAGGTGAAATAAATTGCTGTTTGCAGATGACGCGGTTCTGATGGCAGACACCCCCAAAAAAGAATCACCAGAACGGTTATTGATACTTAACGTGAACAGATCAAGGTGATGATATACAGCATGGGGGTGTGAGACAGGATACATAAAGAAGTTTACGTATCGACAGAAAACTGGTTTTAGACATTCATCGTTCAAACAAAGTAAAAACATTAAACCGAAAGAAAAACGTCGGCGGACGTACAGCAACAGAGACGGGAAGACCACCAAGGTAAGGGCTTCCAGCCCCGTTTTACCCCATTAACTCAGTGGCTGGGAAGACCCTGGTGGCTACCACACTGTTCCAGCCGTGTTGAGCTCACCAGGGGCTGGCTGACGGTGTCCCTCCCGCCGAGGCACTTAATCGTACCACGGTACATAAGATATAGACGCATCGAAAGCCTTCCAACTCCATACCTTTGATACTTCAATTTACGCCGGCGTAAGGACGCGCCTCTTTTGCGGGAGACTGTGGCCCTAACGGACAAGCGGGATTAAGGGCGGTAATGCGGTGGTGGCGGCAATAACGTAACGCATGGCAGGTCTCGGCGTGGGATCATTCCAATGTTATCCATATCGGCTGACGCATTATCATATAAAGTCCGCCAGCTCGGCCGACCGCCCGCATCTGTTGCTCTCTTCAGCCGTTGCCTCATGAAGGTTCTTGGCGTTCCAGAGGCGACTCGTCTGAGTCCTCCAGAAATTAAGTCTGTTTGGTCTTTTATTAGTCGCTTTGAGCAGGGCCTCAGATGCCGTCCGGCAATGGGTCGTTTTGGTCTCACGTTAATTGATCCTAACGGAACTTCAGACGCCGCCATTTTTCCTTTAAGCGTAGGGTTCTTCTGGCTTCGCTACTGATATGTTTATCTAGCCTTCCAGTGCCTGGGTGTTCCAAGGCTTTCCCTGCTGGGGAAGTATTGAGCCTTCTAATGTTTCGTATTTTATGGCTTCCAGTGCTAGGCATGCCATAAGAAGAGCCTCTGAGCCTGTCCATGTTGGGTCTTTCTGCACCGAGTCTTCAAGGTGATCTATTTCTAATTCTTATAGTAATGGATCGGATGTGGGTATTCCGGAACTAAGTAGGTTTCATCTTATAATTCGAGGCTTTTCAGCAGGGAACCTTTTGGGTAAACTTTTTTAGGGCATTCTCTGCTGGCTTTCCTATGCTAAAATCCTTTCCAGATACTTCTAATGGTCAAACTTCCATTAATGAATCTTCTTGGTCTTCCAGCGCTAGAATTAAAGAAGCTAAATCATAAGACCCTTCCAGTGATGGGTCTTCCAGGTCTTCTTAGTCTTCCACTGCTGGGTTTTCCGGGCCTTTTAATGCTGGGCCATTGATCAACTTGTGCTGGGTCTTCTTGGTCTTACACTGCTGGTGCTTCTGAACTGCTGGATCTCCTACTATTGGACATTTCATTGCAGGGTCTTCCAGGCCGTTCACTGCTGGATGATCTGAATATTGTGAATGCTGTGTCTCTTGATAATATGTCTCCTTTCAATTCGTATGTCTTGCCTTCCTCAGTGAATCTCTTGGGCTGCTCAATACTGGATCTTCCAAAGCTGGATTTCCTGGTCTTCCAGTAATGAGCCATTTAGCATCACATGATTTCTTTTGCTATCTTTCAATCGTCGTATCTTCAGCAGTCTGGACTTTCAAGCTTTCCATTTCAAACACTTGTAGCGCCAGGTCGTTTGGGTTTTCCAGACTGAGATCCTGTCGGGCCTTAACCAATAAGTCTCCCAGTCCTGGGTTACCTCAGTGTTCACTACTATAATTCTCCAGTTTAGGACGCAGTATAAAGGCTCCTCTAGCTTTGGGTCCTCTTAAGTTACGTTCTTCTGTCTTTCAAACGTGACGTATATCCAATGGCATTAAGAGAAGAATTTCTGTTCCTGAGTACCTCGTAAAGACCAATAGTGGACAATTTCAACGTCGCTCACCTTGCCACGTTTAAGTACTCTTCGTACATTCGCAAATCTAACACTTAAACTTGGGTATGGATTTGCTACGATCATAGAATAAAACAGTCTTGAAATACGGCAACTATTTAACTCATGAATATATAGACGCCATTAGACGTATAGTGAAAGACATCTAGTTATATAAGCAACCTGTTAATGACAGATGAAGTCAGAGATCTGGTCAGTAGTGTACTAAAACATCGGTCAGAGAACAGGAGGCTACAATGTAAGAACCGTAGGATGATGGTCGACATGCAGTTTGCAAGATATTTCGCTGTTGAATGACAAAATGAATAAGTGTGTGAATAACAGCGTATGATGATGATGATGATGATAATGATAATGATAGTAATTATAATGATGATAGTAACAATAATAGTAATGATAATAATAATTATTATTATTATAGTGATAATAATAATGATGATAATATACTGCTATGAATAAATGGCCAAGAAACATCAATAATAAATGAGATTACTTGACGTCAAAAAAGTTTCCACACAATTTCACTCGAAACCCCGCGATTTATAGTTGACCCTAACCTCTTCATGCTATGTTCTCTCAAGGAAAGAAAAAAGATGAATAGAAATAATTTTAGTGATAATAGAAAATCCTCAAGATTATAAGACTTAAAAAAAAATTACATATTTATCTCCAGAGCGAAGTGAGGCTGGGACACACACACACACACACACACACACACACACACACACACACACAGTCGATGGCGTCATCTCTGAGGTCCCTCCTTCCACCTTAGTAAGAATTTCTCCAGCGTTATTTAGTGAACCGTAAAATTGCAGCTACGACGCCCGGCCACGCCGGACCTGGCGGAATCATGCAATGTTTTCACATATAAAATAGTTTTTTCTTTTCTTTTTAATCCCCCTCGCCAGCCAGCCAGCGAGCGGGTGATGCCCGTTACTAACGCCAACTTTTAAAAATCATTTAAACTCGCCGAGTATTTAGCGCACCTCAGGGACACAAGGGCATATGATGACCGGGTTCGCACATGTCTCTTGCGCATGACAATCATAAGAGTGGAAAATGAGGAGCCGGACGTGAGAAACTGGCCAACAAGTGTTGAATTGTGACAGTGGGTTGTCAGGTGACAGCCCAGACGTGTGTGTGTGTGTGTGTGTGTGTGTGTGTGTGTGTGTGTGTGTGTGAAGCAACACCACCATCTTTAAGCATGCCGGCAACACTGCTATATCACGGGGGGGCGTTTCTTACGAGATGCTCAATGAAGGAACAAAGATCATGCAAGTGTGGAAAGGCTGGGTGCATCATGATGGCAGGAGAGGGCATCGTGTGGGTGGCGGTCAAGGAGTATGTCCGGGTATTAACTGTGTGTTTGTATCTGTTTCTTATCCAAACATCCTTAATCAAGAGCAGAAAACTGATAGGAGTAGTAGTAGTCACGGTAGTAGTAGTCGTAGTAGTAGCAGTATTAGTAGTAGTAGTGGTAGTAGTAGTAGTAGTAGTAGTAGTAGTAGTAGTAGTAGTAGATAAAAACAATCGCATTTCAAAATTAATGTCAATTTGAAAATTCTGGTTAATACTTTGGGTTTGTCCAGGTCCCTTGGAACGTTACTGTCATCCTCTTTAGGTTTTCATTCCCTCCCGAACCCTGGCATCATCCGCAGAAATATTCTTGTAGAAGCAGAGTCATTTTGGGAAGTCATTCGCAAAGATCAAGAAGAGCAGTGGCTCCAGAGCAGACCCCTGCGGCACGTCACCAGTGACATTATGCCATTTCGAGAAGACCCTACTGACATGTGACCTTCGCTCCTTTCCACTAAGATAATCCTCTGCCCATCGAAGTAGTCTCCTCATGATTCCTGCCTGAAGATCTGTCTTCTTTAACAGCCTCCTAAGAAGAACAGTGTCAAATGCTTTCTGGCAGTCCAAACACAGATAATTCACCCAGCCTTCTCTTCTGTTTTCACACACACACACACACACACACACACACACACACACACACACACACACATATATATATATATATATATATATATATATATATATATATATATATATATATATATATATACTGTCCCACATGTGAAAAACGAAAAAAAAAAATATTCTCAGACAGGAATAAGTGGAAAATTCTCTGATGAGTCGAAAATCACTCAAGTGGAAGATAACAGAGGGCGTACGTCAGTGGCGGCTTTCCGAACTAGGTTACATTATCCAGTGGCATCCTGCTGGGCCCAGTCCTGAGACCACTGTTATTCCTGACTTACCACACGGATCGGAATTATACACAAGTACGTATCTGCAAATAACACTAAGGTGATGGTATTAAGTAAGGATTGTGTATAATTGTGATACCTAGGATCAGTAAAGAAAAGATGAACGAGAGGATATAATTAGGAAATAAATAAGAGACATGTTAGACTAAATGTGAAGAGGTATTTGGAACAAAGTAATTGAAGAAGCTGGGAATGCAGGCAATATACAAACGACTTTAAAAAAAAAAAGTAATTGTATGCTGTTTAAGAAAGTTTAAGAGTCGCAGCCCCACGAGTGTAGAAATTCCTCCCCGTACTGTGCAGCGTGGCACACACACACACACACACACACACACACACACACACATCGGACCCGTATGAATTCGATTCCTGGAAGCCGCAGTCGGCTCACAGTGAATCTCAACTGTTCATCCTTCTCTGGTGGTTTCCCAGCTTAAGTTGGTGTGTGTGTGTGTGTGTGTGTGTGTGTGTGTGTGTGTGTGTGTGTGTGTGTGTGTGTAACTACGTAGGAATAAACACATGGTACATACATACAAGGTTAAGAGACAGGGTAAAATGAATGTTAAAACCCATCTCCCCGTAACATGCAAATAGTAATCACACACACATACAAACACACGCACTGTACAAGCCTCTCCACCAAATCAGCTAACTACCACACACACACACACACACACACACACACACACACACACACACAAGAACTTGACCCATAATAAAAGCCAACAGCAGTTGGCTTCACCTGTAACACCTTGTCTGTGTGCCAGTCTCGTCCAGTTTTTCTGTGTAGTTCCCTGAGTGTCGCTAGCTTCCCCATTAGCCTCCAACGCAGGTGCACTCCATTGCCATTCTTCTCTCTGTCGGTCGTGACAGCGCGAGTGTGGATTGAGTCTCGGTTTCAAAACCTCTTCTCCCGGTTTCAAAACCTCTTCCCCCCGGTTTCAAAACCGCTTCTTCCTTCGTGCAAAACTGCTTTCAAGAACCGGAGTTCAAAGAGTTACTTCCATCTCTACTCGTCTGTTGGCGTGTGTGTGTGTGTGTGTGTGTGTGTGTGTGTGAGAGAGAGAGAGAGAGAGAGAGAGAGAGAGAGAGAGAGAGAGAGAGAGAGAGAGAGAGAGAGAGAGAGAGAGAGAGGTACCTGTCCTGTCTCCTGTGGAGGATGATAAATCTTTCGAACCTACGACGAGATTCTGAAAGCCTAAATTGATTTTAGAATTCTGGTCTTCTGTTCATTTTCTTCCGGCGTCGTTTACATTATATGATTCCTGGAGAGATCTTCCATATTTCATGGAACTGTCCATTTTTACTTTATGATGAAGGTCTACTTTACGACGACCAGTCTGCTTTCCTATTCTATCATGAGAATCTACTTTTCTACTTCATTATGGCACTCTACTTTTCTACTTTATGATAACACCTGTTGCTTGAACTTTGTCTCGACATACTGTTCCACAGACGCTGGAGTGAAGGAAGTCCTATATTCATTTATCAATAAGCATTTAATTTGTAACTTATCACCTGACTCACGACAGGAATTATTCAAACTTCTTACTACAAGGTTAAACAGACTAACTAGAGAAGTGATAGTGCATTTAAAAGAAGAAAATCAGTAAGTATGTGGAGATGAGAAATGTTATGCTTATATTAGGAACAGAATATAGTGTAGTTCAACATGTGCGTGTGTGTGTGTGTGTGTGTGTGTGTGTGTGTGTGTGTGTGTGTGTGTGTGTGTGTGTGTGAGTATTGCAGGCAATGGCTGGCGCATTAAGAATTTTTCTCTCACTTTCTCTCTCTCTTTCTTATATATATATATGTATATATATATATATATATATATATATATATATATATATATATATATATATATATATATATATACCGAAGACTAGGCCAAGCTGTCAGATTACCCAACCATCAGGTCATATATCCACACATGTTAACATTAACAGACGCTGTGGCTGTAAATCAGCTCTACATATTTTCTTATTCTTCAAACAAGGCAAAAACAGATTCACAATCAGATGATTAATAGCACTGCTACACTGTGGATGTGGAACTGAATTCCTTAACGAGGCTGAGGGCGTTCGTTTGGAGTATGTGATGCTCAACTCTCCTTGAACAGTCTCTATAAACCTTCTATGGTTCTTGGGATTTATGTTGCGAGGTGGTTTATCTATCTATCAACTTGTCAATCTGAAAATACTCGACATCTTCGTAGATAATACGGCTCTCCTAACACGAAAGACCTCCTCAACCTTTCTTCTGGCAGAGGGAAAAGGTTATAGTCGATAATACCGACATTTAAATAACATCTCCATCATTTCTCACACTGTCCATGGCATGAGGGAGGCGCCAGCCAGCGACTAAGGGGTTCGAGAGTGGTCTTATCAATGGATATATATTCCAAAGTGGATAAGGCCAAGGTAGAAAAGACCGACTCTCGACCATAACTTAATATTTACATTAAAAAAAATGCCAAAAAAAGTGTTGTCTTTATATAGTGTGATGTTAATGGGGAGGGAGGAGGAGATGATGGAGAAAGGGCCAGGGAGGAGGAGTAGTGTATTGTTACTGGGGTGGGAGGGAGAGATGACGATGGAGAACGAAGAATGAGGAAGAGGAAGACAAAGAGTATGAATAAAATGAGGGAGCAACACGAGAGGGACAAACTGGGGAAGAAGAAAATTGAAGAAGAGGAGAAGAGGAAGGTAGAGGAGGAGAGAAGAAGAAGAAAGAAATCACGAATCAACTTTTGTGATCATCGACGTCACTGAAACAGCTGACAGTGTGTAGCACAAGCCTTTGTATACGGAACTTCCTTCCTTTCTGCTTCCCTCTGTTCTCTGATGCCTGCCTCATTCTTTCATACTCGTTCTATTGCAATGGACGCTGACGGTGATGTGTCTTTTTTTTTTTACACCATCAACAGCGGTGTCCCTAAGGTTCTTGGTTTCTTGTCTCCAAAAGGGATTTTCTTAAGTACTTGAACACACTTTGCCTCACCTCCTGACTTAGATATTCGCTCTTTTTTCCTTGCAATGATTACATATTATCTCTTGATTGAAACCTCTACAGGAACCTTTAGTGAGGGAACAGTAACCTGGGTAAATTCAACAATGCAAAGACTGAGTTTCTGCTTATATCCATCTCATTTGTTTTGTACTAATCAAATTCAAACACTAAAATTCATTCTCACAATAACATGAAAATATTGGATACAATAATGTCCTGTTCTCTATCCTGGAAACCTCATATACTGAACATCACAAAAATCCGCTTCCCAAAACCTCGGAGTTATGGATGGATGCAGGAGCCATTCCATATCAACAGACTACTCATTCGCTCCCATGTACAACGCTGCTCGTACGTCTGGAGTGGGTATTCATCCATTTCTTTCTCAGCTGGAAGAAAGGAAAAAGGCTTTTAGCTCATTAATTCACCTGCTCTCACCTCCCCTCAGTCCATCCCTTACCGTCCTCTGCGGTGCTGCACAATGCTCTCGTAGGTTGTCTGTGTCCCACTCCTAAGACTTAAATTTGCGACATGTGTCTCTATGATGCTTCCCATAGCTTCTATGTGGACACTAGGTACACAAGGATTGACCTTTATGACACTTCTTCTCTCCTTTTACAGTGAAGCTGTGGAATTCGTCTTCGCCTTCAGTCTTTCTCTATTTCTATAACCTCTCTACCTTCAACAGTTAGGGATACAAACACCACAGGAACTCAAATTAATCCGTCCTGTCTTTTTTTTCTTTTCTTTCGTCACACCTGCTATCTTATCTCTCATCCAAGATGGCCATGTTTGGAACAGGCCTTTTGCCCGTGCTAAGTCGACCTCCATAAAAAGAAAATCAGAAGCTCGGGAGAGGTGGCGGTGGTGGTGGCGGTGATGGCCGTGGTGGTAAGGTGTGAAAAGCATGGCTTCATATATCCCAAGTTCCGAAAATGTTGACATCAAACTGATCTTCGAAAAGCTTTCAGATTTTCGTAAGAAAAAAAGTAGCTTTATACTTAGATGTCAGACGATTCTTTATACAGGAGGTAAAGAGGATTAGATCAGCTGTATTTGCTGGGGGTCATGATCCTTTGGCTGCTGCAATATCAGCATCCAAACCGTCTTGCTATATCTCAAATGATTATACATAGGAACACACACACACACACACACACACACACACACACACACACACACACACACACGATTCAAAACAAGCAGAGTGTACCTCTGTAGTTTTCATTTGTCTATAACTTTACAGAAATCCTAATAGTTTCAGTAATCTTGTTTCTATAAAGGAAGAACAACAAGTAGGTGTTCAGGATACGAAAATTTAAATGCATCCTCAAACACCTCATCGGCGTGGCTACAGTATTTGTAGCATCCCGGGAGCCTCTCTTGCTGCAAATATGTGTGTATCTTACTGCTTGTATGTAGCAGGGTAGGTAGTGAAGTACACACAGATGCGGCAGAACATACCAGCATGGCTGCGCAGACATGCTGGGGTTCGCCAAAGACGTCTACCCTGACGGTGGCTCGGGTGAGGAACGGCGTACAGAAAACACATATAAGATCCTCCCATTTTCCACATCTCGGCTACAACCAAGCTGTTAGATTCTAGTTACAGTGGACCCTGACGTCAGTCCTCGCTACAGGTGTGGAGGCTATAGAGTTACTAAAGAATGACGGCCATCTATGAGCTCGCTACAAATACTATGGCTCAGCCGAGCCAGAGTTGCGTCTGGCACATTGTGAGAGTCCAAACCCTAACTGGAGCCATTCATTTTTTACACTGCCTTCGACCTAACTCACCCTCCGCTACCATCCTACACAAAGGTGAAAAAAGGCACAATTCTTACACTAATAAAAACCTTTTTTGCTCTTAAACAACAGTATGTGATAAGCATTAAAAATGATACATTAAAGATGATAAAAGGCATAACAGATAATGCAAAGGAGAACAAGGATGATACAGTTACAGAAGTATTATGCCTCCATGATAATGTCACTCGGGTGGGGATGTTCAGTTAATAACACACAGCATGCAGTCCGTTTTCTCTCGCACTATCAAAAGTCATGTAGGGATGATGTGTCAATAGTTGTGTCATGTCAGGTCTCGTTTGCTTAATTTCTGGCACTTGTATTACTATATCGCATTGAATTGACGATGTATTCCTTGCTTATATCTGCTGTTTTCTGTATACATCACTACAAGGGAAAGAAAGAAGTTAAGTAAGAGATGAAGGCTGATCTGTGTACGACTTCAACCTCGAAATGTATGCGTTCAAATCCTATTCCTGTGTGGATGCTGAACATCGTGTATATATATGTACTGACAGTTATGTATAAAACTTTAGGTAATGTATGTATAAAACTTAGGGTAATGTATGTATAAAACTTTATGTTGTGTGTGAATAAAACTTTATGTTGTTTATGTATAAAAGCTTCTGTTGTGTATGCATTACACGACATACAGCATACATGGCAAGTTTCTTCGTGTCTCTATGTTCAAATATGTTGTATGCATTTTATGTTGTACAGGACATCACGTCAAACCCCTCGCGATGTTTAGCTTCATGATGTTTATATGTTACACCTTGTGCTGTGGTCACGTCAAACCTTCTAATATACTTCTCAAACCTTGGAATATGCATATTAATCCTCGTCCTTCGGTTCGTGTTAAACCTTGTAATGAACGTGTTAAACCTCTTGTTATGTCCGACTTAAAATCTTTAAATATATGTGTTAAATCCCATGTTAAAATCCTTCATCCTATCACTGGTGTTAAAGGTTCTGAATCTACCTTTCTTATGAAAGGCCCAAAATCTGTTCCTGGTGTTAGAGGACCTGATCCTGCCCCTGGTGTTAAGATCCCCCTCATCTCACCCCTGTTGTCAAGACCCTCGATCCTGTCCCTGGCGTTAAGACCCCTCATCCCACTCCTGGTGTTACGACACCTCATTCCTACCCCTGGGTGTTTAAAGCCCCTAATCCCACCTGTGGTGTTAAAAGCCTGCAGCCCTGTGCTCTTGGTACGTCAGAGAAGGTGGAGGCCCTTCCCCCTACCCCGTGATACAAACAGCCCCTTTTTAGCCCTAACCTTGGACCCTAGTCCTGTCCGTGGTGTTAAGGCCCGCCAGCCCTCTCCCTGGTGGCCGCCCTGGGACGGGGCCCACAGCGCGGCTGAGAGCCACTCTCGCGCGACGCAGAAAGGACAAGTCGCCAAGACGTGCAGGTATGCTAGGTCTTCGCGGAGCACCAGCGACCTATCTACCAGAGGCCCGCGCGGTCGAAGGACCGACCCTCCCATCGCAGCATTTTCGCCCCTGTGGGCGCACGGGGCCTAGGTCTCCACGTTTTCGATATCAGCTAAGTTATCGGGTGACCATCGTGTTGGTTTCTTCTACTCGTCCGTGAGATGGACGAGTGCCCTCCCAAGTCTCGTTCTCTTTTTTTTTTCTTCGTGAAGGAGACAAGTTCAGCGGGCGTCCCCTCTCCACCTTGCGGCCTCCGTTTCAAGAGGTAAATGTACAAGGATTCCGCGCGACGCCCAGGTGCTACCGTGTATTGGCAGCCCTAAGGGCAGTCAAGTGTCCCCTTCTTGCTGTCCCAGACGCTATTGGGACCAGGGGAGCCACGTGTCCCTTCCTACTATCCCATACACTAGCGGGAGCAGGGGAGCCACGTGTCCCTTCCTACTGTCCCATACACTAGCGGGAGCAGGGGAGCCACGTGTCCCTTCCTACTGTCCCATACACTAGTGGGAGCAGGGCAGCCATGTGTTCCTTATTGTCCCAAACAATTCCGGGAAACGAGAGTAAGTAAGAATTTCGAGCTTGAAAAAAGAAAAACTTATGGGAAATTCTTTCATAGAGGACGAACGGCGCTAGTCTGGTGAGGGAATCACGATGGACGAAAGTATTAAAGAAATTGTACGAAAAAAAAGTATGAAAGAAACAGATAAATAACAGACAATGGCCCCACGAATGTAAAACCTCCTCTCCTTATGTGCAGAAGGGTATCTAAACACACACACACACACACACACACACACACACACACACACACACACACACACACACACACTTGGGAGTCGACATCGTCCCTAACCTTTCGCCAGATTCCCACCTTGGGAGAATAATTAAGAAGATCAACTGACTACCGGCAAATATCAGATTCGCATTCAAGTTCAGGTATAAAGTAATATTGAGGAAGCTGATCACGTGCCACATAAGACCAAAACTAGAATATGCTTCTCAAGTCTAGTCCTCACGCCATACGAAACACAAAGAGCTAACAGAGAAGGTCCAGAGGAAGGCAACAAAGATGACACCACAATAGAGAGAGAGAGCTGGGTGACAAGGAGAGGATGGTGGCATTGATAGAAGAGAAAAGAGTGAAGGGTGATCTGATCACAGTTTTTACGCTTTTAGACCGGACTGATGACAGAGACTGTGAACAGTTCTTGGAAAGATGCAAGGCAGAATAACCAGAAGACATAACAGGAAACTAGGCAAAAATCTTTACATAAAGGATAAAAAAAGGTATTTATAAGTGGTAGATGAATAAAACAGACAATAGAAAAAAAATGTGGAGCACACGGCTTAAGGGATGGCACCCCACGAGTGCAGATTTCCCTCCCTGTACAGTACAGATAGGTAACTGTACACACACACACACACACACACACACACACACACACACACACACACACACATCATAAAGCACTCACATCTCACACAGTTTATGATACAGTAGTAATTATAAAGATTATTGAGTTTCTGGTTAATCCATCCATTAATCAGGTTCGAGTTAATTAGAGTATGAATGGCGCTCCTCTGGAGAGTGGGAAATGTTGCTACCGCTGATGATTCAGTGAAGGAGAGACGGTGGGTGGGAATGAGTGAGTGACTCAGCAAGTGAGGGGCGATGTGAGGGACTGATTCAGTGAGTGAGGGAGGGAAGGAGGAAAGGAGGAAAGGCTTAAATCATCATCCAGATGATAAGCCAAGGTCAAGAATTTTCGTAAGTAAAACTAAGTAATGTGGGTGACCCTATGACCTTGAGCATCCAATGTGAAAAATGAAGTAAAGCAGGACAAAGTAGGTCATATTCGGGACCTGTTCGTAAAACCTTGAGACCTCAACGCCTTGCCTACGGTCCTGACCCTCAAGTGGTCACGTCATCATGCCCCAGGGCCGTCAGGTCGTGCTCGAGTGTTATACCTTCAGGTTCAAGAGTCATACCGTCGCGCTCAAGATGGTAAGTGCTAAACAGGTGGGACAAGTAACACTCAAACAGGTGGAACAGAAGCGGGAAAGCAGGTGGAATGGAAACGGGAAAGCAGGTGGAACAGAAACAGTCAAGAAGACAAACATTCATGCAATAGATCCAGACAGTAGTTGATCAACTCTATAGACCCAACAAACGTACGCATCTTAAAGATTAATCCTCTGGTCACGGGCCTCCTCCGTCCGTAGCAACGTACGCCTCCTCGCTAATAAAACGTACATATTTTTTGTTTTATTCAACTATCGAACTATCTAGAGGCCAGCACACACCACATTCGTCATCTTCAATGCACAAATATTCCACTCCAGTTCCATGGAATCAGACGAAAGTCTGTCCCTGAAAAAAATATATGAGATGGTGTATAGGGTCTTAGCTCCATCACTCGGATGACCATATAAGTCCATAAGGTTCCTGAACGGCGGAGAGGGATGGGAGACGAGCCAGTTGCTGTTTGCAGATGACACGGTTCTAGTAACAGTTTCCAGAGAGGAGGAATTCGATAATCTGACCACATAGTATGAGAGAGGGTGTGAAAGGAGAATGTTTAGAGTGAATGCGAACACAAATAACACACACACACACACACACACACACACACACACACACACTCACACCAGGAGTCTAAGGCACAGTCAGGCGGGCGAGGTTCGTGTGAATCCTGATATGTGAGCCTAGGACGGCGGTACCGGCTGGTGGAGGCGGTGCTCCTCCCGACGACCAGCCTGTGGAAATATGCTCGGAATCTGGACGCCGTGGACGGACAGGTGAGCCTCACACGCGCTGGTTTACCTTGATTTAGGCTTAGCTAGTTTACCTTATGTCCACGGGGGGGAGGGGGAGAACGGAGGGAGGAGGGAGAGAGGGCCTTTTGGTTTTACGTAAGAGTAATTATCCAGGTCTGGTGATGCTTTACGTTCATCTTAGATGACCTCAAAGATTCGTTAGGTTACGTATTACGGGATTGGCTTAATTTGATTTCTGTTAGGTTGTTAGAGTGATTTAGGTGATGTCAGGTTAGGTTAGGTTAGGTTAGCTTAGGTTAGGTTAGGTTAGGTCATGATAGGTTAGGTCAGTTTATATGAGGGAAGATTTGGTTACGTCAGGTCAGGGTTTGCTTACGTTGCGTTAAGTTAGGTTAGGTCAGGTCAAGCTAGCTTAGGTCAGGATGAATTAATTCAGTGTCAAGTGATCATGAAGGACAGTAGGTAGCAGGATTTTTGTCCTATTCTACTGTAGTCATGAGGACCTCAGTGAACGTAAAGATCCTGTCATGTGATCCAGGGGTCATGCAAAGTCAACAATACGATAAAATAAATCGTGTATGTATTGTTACCACACGTCGCTTCCTACCACACTATGTTCTATGAACATATTAACCACAAGATAAAGTTGACGGGATAAACACACGCGCGCGCGCGCACACACACACACACACACACACACACACACACACACACACACACACACACCAAGAGAAGGAGCCCACAAGCACAGAACTCCCCAGATTGGACAAAAAGGTAATTACACACACAGGCAGACATACGTGTACTTACCTCACATCTTCACTCTCACCAGACGGAGGCTCCACAAACAACATACCTGTAACATAAGACACAAGACATCAGAATAAGCCTACAGTAGCTTTACTTAACACTCTCTCTCTCTCTCTCTCTCTCTCTCTCTCTCTCTCTCTCTCTCTCTCTCTCTCTCTCTCTCTATCTATCTATCTATCTATCTATCTATCTATTTATCTATCTATCTATCTATCTATGTTGTGACTGACATGCGAAGAGACAGGGACAGTTTCTCCTTGAACTCCCATCATTAAGGGAGATGATCAGGTTGCATGGGGAGGGAGGGAGGCTGGCTGGCTTCTGGTCCTGCCTCCCTCTGTTGCCCACGACCGTTGCTCGCTACTGTTGCCCGCTACTGTTGCCTACTGTTCTAACCACGGCTGCTACCTGCTTCCTGCTGCCTGAGTGTTCATCTGCTCCCTGCTACTTTCGTCTAGGTCAGCAGGTGGCACTGAACACAACACTGTCTAGATGACACTGTAAATAATGTTACCACTTCTTAAGAATTCTATATTATGTATTCTCTTGAAAATTGTTTATTTCGGTGGCAGTGTCTAAAGTATTATACATTCTTATGTGTAAGTGATTTGCTCTAAATGATAACAAAGATTTTCCGGGAAACAATTGAAGTTAAAATAACTTCTATCAAACTTCAGCAATATATATTCCTTTGATAAATTTGAATAACATTCTCATCATATTTCCCTTTTTTTTTTTTTACGTTTTCCTTTTAGCCAAGGATTATTGTAAATGGTTCTGCTCTTGATGTAAACTCATTTCTTTATTTTATTTACAATCTACAATGGATATTTTCTTATGTCCTGATACAGCACAATGTACTACTCTTGAGCACGTGACGCACGACCCGCAAGCACACGACGGTACGACCCTTAACTTATGATAGCCTGACCTTTGACCTAACCCATACAGGACCAGGTCAAAGGTCAAAGTTTTGCCAAAATATGATCCTATATTTCCATACTTTCTATAAAAGCGTTAGAATGAAATTTTGAAAGAAATCGAAAGGTTGAAACTCTCTCTCTCTCTCTCTCTCTCTCTCTCTCTCTCTCTCTCTCTCTCTCTCTCTCAGTACCATTACCCAGCGGCTTCCCAGTAAGCTGTGCAGGGCGAGAGGCGGCCGTGCCTACGCCTCAGAACATGACGAGGAGCGTAATCGTCCACTGTATCTTCCTTCTCCCACCTCCCCACACACAGACCTACGCCCACTTCTTCACCCAGACACCAGCTCTCCAACACTGAAGGAGATCTGCTTTCAAATGAGTTTTTCATAAGAATACCTTCACTTTTTCTATATTCTTATACACTTCCGACAATACGAATACGGACTTGCTGCTGTTCATCGCTGACCGGGTAAATCTTAACGTCATTAAATGTAATTTAGCCTCCAAAAGCCATCGCTGTAGCGAAGGATTTAATGATGGCGTTTCATTCGAAATTTTCCCAGGTTTTGGAGGTTATGATCACGCCTCTCCCCAGCATGACCACTGGTCCTTCCAGAGCAAGCATGTCCCCATGGAATACCATAATTCCCCGAGCACAACTGGCCCTGAGGTCCTTGCCCCTCAACTGACAGACAGACATACACACAGGCTGGCCCTAAGGTCCTTGCCCCCTCTGGACCTGACACTTTAAAGCTCTCGTGTTAATACTCAACAGAGAGACAAAAACACAACACATTCTCAAACGTATCTGCACGTAAAAAGTGGCAATTCTTGTGAAAGTTAAAGTGAATGCTCTCTCCACACACACACACACACACACACACACACACACACACACACACACACACAGGTTTTAACATACTTATATTAACATCTGACACATCCAACAAGAAAGGACTGTTGCTGCAATATATCTGATACACTTAACCAGGGTCAGTTGTCCACACTATGTACACATGACCACTTCATCATTTGTCTATACTATGCACATAAGAAATCTAGCTAGAGTGGATTTCATACGCACTGTAATCACAACTAAATGGACATTTTAAAGGCTATAGTGTACAAAGAACACCCAGAGAAAACACTCCAGAGCCTACTGTACGCTAAACACACACACACACACACACACACACACACACACACACACACACACACACACACACACTACTGGAAGCGGAGGAACACTATACATAATAGAGGCAAGAAGACAATCCAATTTATTTTTCAACTACAGATCCAGAATATAATGTTGTGGCGGCTTTAATATATATAATATTTCAAGCAAACCCTCACTCCTGACGGTAACATATGATACATCCATTAGGCTATAATTACAACTAGAACAACTGGCTGAACAGCGTTGTAAGGTTTAAGTTACAATCTATACATCCAGTGGGAACACTCATATGGTCGCTACAACCCTTCGACAACACCCCTCATGGCTTGAGTTACACATATTTACACCCAGGAGGAAGTGTGCTCAGCTCTGGCGTCCAGGTGGGCCAGGAAGCACAGTGGAAGGGCGAGAAAAACCTTGAAAACCACGTTATCTCGTGAGGCTGTGTGACAGGAAGCCAAGAGCGAGGAGCCTGACTGGTTGGTTGGCTAGCTGGCGCATCACCACTCCTGCTGTTAAACTATCCATGATGATTTCCAGGACGGCAGGTGTGCTGCACCTGTGGTGGTGGTGGTGGTGAGGGTGAAGGTGAGGGTGGTAGAGGTTATCTGATTCATCCACTACTCTGATGGAAGTATATCTTCTCCAGCATGTTTCTGTGTTTGTTCTCGAGTCATGTCCTCTTGTGGTTCTTTCTTTGGATGTCAAGAAGAACTAACTGCTCGCTATGGATGTCAGATGACGGATATAGATGCTTTAAGGCTATGATCATGTCACCCCTTACTCTTTTCTCATCCATGGTGGACAAATTAGAACACAGCTCTTGATTCTCTAATCACCTTCACAGCTCTCCTCTGAACCTCCTCTTTTAGTTCTATGTGCTTCTTTGAATACTGCGACCAAACTTGAGAAGTATATTGTACTTTTGGCCTGGCGTATACCTGGCGTATACCTGGCGTATGCTTCTAAGGTCTTTTCCCCCAGGCAAGGGTATTGAACATTCTCGAGCCTTAGATGCTCAAGGTGTTTTCTCTTTTTATGTGTATGGCAACGTTTGATTTTAGTGGTAATACACTACAGTGTTTCATGCCTGTCGTGCCAACAAGGAATCATCTTCGTGTATAGGTTAGGAGCAAACCTCTCACGATTTTTCAAGTGGAAATGATGATATACTTCTCCCATCTGGGCTTAGGAGAGTAGAGCCACAGTGATTTCAGGAGTTTCCAGTAGTAAGTTAAGTTTAACTTGTCAATACCCACAAACACACTCCTCGTGGCCTGCTGGAAGCAGTCCCCTCCCCCCCTCACACACTCACACACACACACACACACACACACACACACTCCACACGACCTGCTAGAAGCAGTAAACACACGCACACGCTCCACACAACCTGCCGGGGCCAGCCAAGGACCGACCAAGATGTTGTACACGTCTCCACCGTAAAATAGCAACTCAGAATCCATCTTCATCCCCTGACACATGGCCAGGAGTCTACTTCAAGCAGAAGAAAACATTACATCAGAAAGAAAAAAAAAAAAGGAGAAAATATGCGGAGTTTAAATGATTGTGGTTCTACCAGTGAGTGGGGTTCGAGGAGACACCAATGAGAAACGTGGAAAAGAAAAAAGTTCGAGAAACCTCAGTTTAGCGAGATTCCGACGTAGGTCCGAGTTTAGAACGTTCCCTGCGATGCCATGGACAGTGGAATGACTGGAACAGAACAGAACATCACGTTAATCAAAAAGTAAAGGGAGCTACTACTACTACTACTACTACTACTACTAGTAACTACTACTAATAACTACTACTATCACAACTACTTCCACTACTAATATTAGTACTAACTGTAATGATAATGAACATTATGCTCACACAAATAAGGAGATCAATACATATAAATGAATATCTGCATACACACACACACACACACACACACACACACACACACGCAAAACAAAAGCCATATTTGCTTAAGACAGAATTGTAAAATTCAACAGCGCTCCTTCAGTAAGCTACGCTCTTAACTTGTGTATATCTTTTCTTTGGTAATTTTTGCGTGTGTGGCGCCTCCTCTTGGACTTGACGCCAACAATACATTCCTGCACCATTGGCTGGACCTGGCTTTTGTTTTGTGGAGGTGTTCAGCCAGCGGTCATGACCTCGGCGTGTTCACAGTATTCACCATGCAGACGTCACCCCCCCACAATACGGCTTGCCAGTCTCCCGCATGGCCGCTTTTGTTTACCTGATCAGCTGGGGAGGGAGGGGAGCGGGGCAGGGTTGGGAGTGTGTGGCTGCGACACTGGCTTGGGCCGACGTCACCCCTCTCTCTCTCTCTCTCTCTCTCTCTCTCTCTCTCTCTCTCTCTCTCTCTCTCTCTCTCTCCCCCCGACACCCGCCTCCGCTATCTATCATCTCCAGTGTCACTCTGGCATGTAAGGGAGAAAGACGAGTTACACAGAGGTGAGAATTGAAGAACGGAGGGGAGAAGAGAGAGAGAGGAGAGAGAGAGAGAGAGAGAGAGAGAGAGAGAGAGAGAGAGAGAGAGAGAGAGAGAGAGAGAGAGAGAGAGTGAATAAGGTATAAGAGAATAACGAAGAGAAGATCGAAAAGCACTGTAAAATGAGGTGAAATAAGGATCCGTACAAAGGCTGATGCAGGGAGGGTAAAGGGACGAGTTGTTAGCTCAGTTGTCATCTGGATTATCATCTCTCTTGATCCGTCTCCTCCAGCTGGTCTACCTCCCCAGGTCTTGCTCCTCCTGCCACCAGTCTCTCGCATAACTTCAGGCAATATATATATATATATATATATATATATATATATATATATATATATATATATATATATACATATATATATATGAGTACGGACTTGTCTCCAGTCACACTCCCACAAAGGACCCAACCCATCTTCTTCACTCTGCTCTTGTACTTTAGCTAATGGTTTTCTCTTCTTGTCCCGTGCCCATCTTTCTTCTATGTCAGGTCCTCGTGGTCTTCCATATTCCCGCTCCTTCAGTCTCTGACACCGTCCCAGTATCCCATTCTTCGCCTGGGTAGACCACACTTTCACCCGAGCCTTTTAAATCTCGAGCGGGTCTCTTAACTACATACCCAATGGAAATCTCTCCCAGTGACATGGGAACCTTTACCTGAATTCAACTCTGTTCGTTTCTTCAACTCTGCTCGTTTTTCTTCGCATCTACTCAGTGTCTGAATCTCTCCTGGTATCTCTGCACAGAGATTACATACATCTCCAGCTCACTCAGTTTTATCATTTCCTTCACACGTATGTCATTTCCTCTCCTTAAACACAAAGCACCTGCCTCCGATCACTCTGCCCTGCGGCGTGGGGGCCTCATTCTCGCACTCCCTCCCTCAAGTGTATAAAAGTCCACTGGACAACCGCACACGCTCACCTTTGAACCTCTACTCCGACTTCCGTGATTGCTTTACAAAATTTCCAGGTCCATGTTAGATGATAAGGACTTTGTCTAACTTACTTTATAATATTCCCCAATCATTCTAAGCTCGTGATATATACATGAACCCCACTTACAACCATCAATCTACCTTCTGCCATCAACAACGTAATACTGCTGAGCGTTCATATTAATTCTCTTAAGTCTTTTAAAACGTTACCGAAAATACACTGAAAAATTATAACTTCCACCACTGTCATCAACACTGACACCATCACAGCCACCGTCATCATCGCTGCCACCAGGTACTGCCACCACCGCCACAATCACCACCATCACAACCACCATCACTCATATCAATAGTGCCAACACCACCAAGACTGCCACCACTACCACCATTAGGACTGGTAACATCATCACTACCACAATCACCACCACCACCACCATTCCCACCACCGCCACCCGTACATCCTCACCTTCATAATCCACAATATCGTCACCATTCCCATCACCAACACCACCACCATTCTCAGCCACAGTCAGTCATAGTAACACCATCACCATTCGTACTACTACCATCGCTACTACAACTACCACCCACCACAATCCGGACGACTACCATCAACATCCTCATAACCATCATCACCAATATCACCACCATTTTCACCACAACCACCATTCTTACCACCATTGCCCACCACACTATCATTGTTATCATCCCAGCCAGCTACCACAACCAGCGATCATAATCTTTTACTTCTAAGATCACCATCACCAGTACCATCTGTGGTGCCCCTACCACCACCACCACAACAACAACAACCACCACGCAACACCACAAGCATCAAAGCAACGCCAACACACGACCACCACACCACACCACACTACCACCAGAGCCACACAGTATCAGCTGGCTGCTCGGCCCACCCAACCATTTGTCTTGCGAGGTTCATCTGGCCACACACTCAATGATTAATGGACACCGTATATGAGGTATGGAAGGTGGGCACCTGAGGCTGTGGTGAGGAGCTACCACCACCCTGCTGCTGCCTCCCTGCCTCCACCTGCCTCCTGCTGATGCTGGTATTTCCACCTCCTTCCACTTGCCCCTCCACTGCTTTACCGTCTGGTGCCATCTGCTTGCTTCTTTTCACGCTGCTGCTGCTGCATAGTTTCGTTCCATCTCTTGCCCTGCTCCTGCTGCTTCTGCTCTTCCTCAACATGCTGCTATCTCTCGCTCCTGCTTAACTACCGTGATGCTGCAGCAGAATTTACTCCTTTTCCTCCACAGCCTCCTGTGCTGATGCTGTTGCCTCGCTGCTGTTAATGCTGCAGCTGTGAGTGCTGATCTTCCTCGTTAGGGGCCTTGTTTGCAATGCTGCTTCGGCAGTTGCGCTTGTTGCAATTACAGCAGCTGACTCCCTGCTGCTCCTTCTGTTTAATTTGGCTTCTCCTGTTGCCGCATCTGCTGCTTGTGGCTGATGCTGTTCCTCCTGCCGTTGTTTCTGTTTGATGCCGTTTCTGTTGCTGTTGTTTCTGAATGATGCTCTTCCTGCAGCTCCTGTTGAATGCTATTAGCGCTGCTGCTGCTGTGCTTTAAGCTGTTCATATTGTTGCTGCTGCTGGTTTTGCGTGATGCATTTTAAAAACTAAACAATGAACATTTTCACTCGTTAGACAAGTAAGCAGTGATACTGAGAGGTTAATGTACAACATGAAGAATCTTTCACGATGGTGACACTCAGACTTGGTCAAGCCTTTATGTTATTCATGATATACTGAATAAGGATGCATAAACTTTTGGGGCGCGTCTCCCATAGTATTTATCGGTACACTAGTTTGAATAGATAATCGCACACACGTGACACACACACACACACACACACACACACACACACACACACACACACATACACACAGGTACTCATCCACACGTCCTTAACCTGATAAATCTTGAGCAACTTCACTTAGTAAACAAACCATACGATTGTGTGATATAAAGCAACACGTTAGAGCGCTACCCGGCCAGAGCCAGCCTTGGTTCTCGGGCATTTTTCGTAAAGTAAAAGAATTATCGGCAGAAAACCAGCATGCGGGTGTCTTGGACACAGAGATTCCAAAATCATTGGTAAGCAAATCCCATTTCATCACCGGAAATAAGATTTTAAAAACCATATACCATATCATCATTATGATTATAATTGCTATTATTATTATCATTATCATCATTATTATCATTATTATTATTATTATTATTATTATTATTATTATTATCATTGTTATTATTATTATCATCATTATTATTATTATTATCATTATCATTTACGGAGGCCGATATGGCATGTGCAAAAATATGTCCGACTCAAAATCAAGTCAGTTGAGAGAGCTAGATTATGGTGTTAATCAAGAAGAAAAAACAGTATGACAAGTTGTAATAAGATCTCCACATGTGTGTGTGTAAACCTGACCCTTACATGTGGTAAGGTGAGAGGAAGAGGGAAAAGCGAAAAAAAAGAAACCTAAGGAAATTCCACAGTTTCGCTGTGTGGGGGAAAGATGGGGAGGGCATCGTAACGGCTAATACTCGTGTGGTTGGTCCACACACAAACTAAAGGGAAGCAGCAGCCACCGTAATGTCTCTTAATTCGTGAGAGGACCGCGGCAGCAGCCATGTGTCCTTGTCGCGCGTCCTAAGGCACGTCTGATTACAAGGAATCTGAAACCGGTTTATCAGTTTGAGGTGTTTGTTTACAACAGTTCGCCTGAACCCGACACCTGACTGGTCAAACCGTGAAAATTCTCCACCACGATGACTAGGTTCACAGTCTAGTCAGGAGAGATGGAATTTTGTCCAGGGAAAAGCTGAGCTTGTGGATGAATGTTGACCCCCAACGCCCAAACGCAAGAGGGAACTAGAGAACAGAAACGTAAACTTATAACGTCTTGTGATGGGACGTCGTCTGTTCAGATTAAACTGTGAATCCATTCATCATGGCTTCGAAATCACGGTTCAAAGGGTCTACGCCGAACTGATGTAAACCGGTTTGGAGTGGAACTCCACACAGGACCTTTATCTTACTCCATCACATCAACCTTTAAGCTTCGTATCTATTTGATTTTAACTCGGATTAGTCACCTCTTACATACTCTCACTGTTACAGTGAAATCCTGACTCTCGAAGTATTCTTACAGTGAAATCCTGTCTCTCGATGTATTCTTACAGTGAATATGGACTGGGAAGTCTAGTCACTTCTTGTTTGACTTTGAGTGAGTGTGTAGAGGAAGAAAGCTAAGAACTGATATGAATAGAAGAGCAAGGCTAGGAAATTCAATAGGATGAGCAGACAGATTGGTCTGAGGGTACGTTTGAATAGGAAGAACATGAAGGATATGAAGCGTTCTGAATGCTTTGGTGTGGACAGAGCAGCGGATGGAACACGTAGGAGCTGGTGGGTGAAGGGGAGGTCCTGGGAGCACTGAGGAGCGTGCTGAAGCGTGGAAGGGCAAAGATGGGTGCGTTTGATGGTATAGAAGTCCCCAACGGTGATGTATGTACGCGAGTCTTGGGACCTAATTCTAAGAGAACTGTAGAGGACGGATGTATTGGATATGAAAGTACCTGAGGACAGGTACTGTTATGAGGTGCAAGATATCGGCAGGACGTAACATTACGAGATGTAAATGATCGGGAAGAAGTACTATTACTGGTGACAAGATATCGATTGGAGACACTCATGCTTGGGATGAGACATCGGCCTCTTCTCTCTCTCTCAGTCTCTCTCTCTCTCTCTCTCACACACTCTCTCACTCACTCTCACACTCACACACACACACACACACACACACACACGGCCATCATTAGTGATATGTAAAGTCAATTTGATCACATGACTTTGCAGGTTGGTTTATGGTGGAAGATGTACTTTAGAATCACGTGATCCCGTCTCCCTTTACCCTCTACCGTCCCTTAACCCTTTACCCATTTATCCCCTGCCCCTTTTTACCCCTTATCCCTCCAACCGCCGTGCAGTGACATGAAGCTGTCCTGCGACGCATTGTCTCCATCCTACAACTTCCGGTGGCAGCCAACAACAGCAACAACACACATCCTACAACTGCTGGTGGCAGCCAGCCAACAACAACAACAGCAACAACATACATCGTGCAACTGCTGTTGGTAACCAGCCAACAACACAGGTACAACCTACACAATCACTTGTGGTAACCAGCCAACAACACAGGTACAACCTACACAATCACTTGTGGTAACCAGCCAACAACACAGGTACAACCTACACAATCACTTGTGGTAACCAGCCAACAACAACAACAGCAACAACATATATCCTACAACTGCTGGTGGCAGCCAGCCAACAACAATACGAATTAGGAATTCAGGATTCTGTTGCTATCTTCCAGCAGGTAAACTGGTGTTCTGTCATCTGTCTTTCCCACGTACCGTCCTCCAGCGCATAACCTCGTCACAGACAATCAGGTCTTCCCTTATCTGTCTTGTCCATGTCCGCAAAGAACAGTATTTACTTAGAAAAAAGATTTCAGGAAGAATTATTGATCTTAAAAGATATCCGTGTATGTCTAACGAAATGAGAGACGTGATCGAAAATGCTAAGTCACAGGAGTATACGAGTATGCTGTTATGGCAAACGTTAGAGTATAACCGTCGAGTATGCTGAGTGTTCCCCCCACCATGAGCCCGCCGTACCATGTATAGTATACCCAAGGGATCAGTCTCAAGCATTCTGTACCACAGTGAAACTCAAGGTACATTTGAAAGCGTACCGACCCTTCCCATCCACCAGGTACAAAAGTATATATATATATATATATATATATATATATATATATATATATATATATATATATACATTCAGTGAGAGTGGTTTGGATGGGAGGCAGTTGAGGGAGGGAGAGAGAGGGAGGGAGGCAGGTATGTGAAGTCTATGGTCACATACGTTTGTGTGAAGGTATGTGACGGTGAGGAGGCCGCTTCACTTTCCGTTTCATTCACTCTTGCTGCCGCCGCCCTCCGCCAGCCCTGGCTGGAGGCTCGTGTTCCCACCTTCCTTCCTTCCTCGCGAATGGACCTTCCACCCTAAAGCGACTGCAGGACGACCAAGACGAGACACACACAAGGCGGCGATTTCAACGCAGTGTAGGTACTAAGTCTCCCTGTGTGGGGAGTCGAGCGAACACGTGGTAAGTAGATCGTGTGGTGGAAGTAGGTGATATTCCCGGTAAGTAGTGTTCAGAGTGAACCACGTAGGCCTCAAGTGCCGCTGTGGCCACGTCTGCACGTATATTCCACAAGGTTTCGTTCACTCCCATCAAGACCGCTCCGCCAGAGATCCATTCACAGTGCTGCTGTTGTTGCTGCTACTGCTGTATACCACTTAGTAACCCTCCCTCCCTCAAGCCGTGAACGCACAACTCCGGCCCTTGGGGCCTCCATTTGCACGATAAGCGATAATCTACACTCTGGGTGTCGTCGGTGTGGCCAGGGTGTGGTGTAGAGAGGGAGAGGGTAAGGTGGCGGGGGATCCCTGGGAAGGTTGAGGGTGGTGGTGGTTGGTGGCATCCCCAGCTGCGGTGTGACAGTGATAAAACATTTTGGCCCGTGCCTGGGGCCTGGGAGGTGTCGCTTGCTGAAGTTTGTCGCTCAATATTCTTATCACCGTGAATTTAGATGACCGAGGGAGGAAGGGTAATGTGGCTGGAGGTGGTGGTGGTGATGATTGTGGTGGTAGTGTGTCACGGGAAACCCACCTGAAGAAGGTGTTGAAGGTCATGGTGGTGGTGGTAGTGGTGGTAGTGGTGGTGGTATGGGCTTGTGGTCCTCTCTGTCTGTCTGTCTCTCTCGCGCGGGGTCCTCGCTACCTCGGCTACTGTGTGTGTGTGTGTGTGTGTGTGTGTGTCCTCAGCGATGGTTCCTCTGTGTCGGTTAACGGCTGCTCTTTCTGAAGTCCCCTATTTTCCGTAGTCCTCTCTCTCTCTCTCTCTCTCTCTCTCTCTCTCTCTCTCTCTCTCTCTCTCTCTCTCTCTCTCTCCCTCCTTACTTCACCGTCAAAAAACACGTTACTTCCTCCTCCTCTTGACGTCACATACGTTATGTTCCCTAGTAACCGTCACGTATCTTAATTTCTCTTAATAATGTCACATATATCAGCTCCTCTTCCTCCTGTAGCAGGTGTGCGCTCCTCTTGATACTCATACATGTGTTAGTTACCATTACTCTTACTACTGCAGCTACACATGTTGGCTCCTCTTGCCAGCCACACATGTTAGTTCCTCTTGTTATCCTCACATTCGTCAAGTCTTGATACTAACGCATATGTTCGTTCCTCTTGATAGTATAGCACTTAGTACGTTAGTTCCTCTTGCTGCTGTCACGCAGTATCACAACGCTGGGTATCCCACAACACCCTCGGAGGTGTAGACGACTTCACACCTGTTGTACTATATCACCTCACACACTAGTGCAGTATCCTTATACTCCAAGCGACACGTCATGAATGCGAGTGTATCAATGACGTCTGCCGCCACACGGGTGTCTCATGGTAGATCATCTTCACAGAGGAGAAGGTTGCAGCTCGACACTCTCACCTGGTCTCACTAGTCAAACCACACGAGCTGAGGAGTCTCTCAACCCGTCCGGTATACCATACACAAACTACACTCACCATTCTAGGTCGTAGGTCCGGAACTCTCTTACACACTCCGTGTCATCAGGATGTACACAGCAGCCACCCAAGGAAGTACTACTGTCCTCACTTAAGAGTGTTTAAAGGATGATCAGAACCATCTAACAGGTCTATACTTGACATCTTCCCATTACGTATCTTACATCTTTCCATCCTTTTTTCTTCCTTTATCCCCTGTCACCATCTTCAATCTGTAATTTCCCTTAATATGATTTTTGATATGACTGCTGGCAGAACAATGGACGCATTGTACAACGTATCCAGCAGCGCGGGTCATAAAGAATATTCAGGTTTCCGTCTAATTCTGCTGCCAACGAGAAGGAGGGTTCGGGTAGGTGGGGATATTGCCTCTCATTCCTCCCAACTTTATTTCAGGTGGGCCTAATTCTCTTCCATCCACTTCTCAAACGTTCACTGTCTAGCTTTCAATCTCTCTTCCCTTAAACACTCTGTATATATCCCACTTCAATATCCCACTTCTCTTGGAGACCCAACTGTCTGATGATGTTTGCAACGTCATCTTACACCTTCCACATCTTTCAGGTGTGGGCGACCGGGAGTCCAAGATCATCGAAGAACTTCTCGCTTCAAAGGATTCCATCCTTTCCCTTCTCCTGACTGCAGCACAGTCTTGAAACTGCAAAACCGAGGTGAAACGGATCCTGTGGTACCTCAGCTGTTGCTACTAGAAGTGACATCCTTTCATCCCAAGATGGGCCATCTAAGGAATTAACTGTACACCACAAGTAAATGGTTGAAAGTCTCCCTTGCGGTAGGTTGGTGTCGAAACCCTCAATGCTTTTCATTCTTAACGATCTGTAGCAAATCACCAACCACGATTCTCATGTTTCACATCACCGCGACCAACTTTCTCAACACTCTGGAGCTGTTATCTCGGCCCTAGTTACTTGGTGTGGTATAACTACGCTATTTCTCCCACATTTTCTCCTGCTGACCACATTCTAGTAAATTTATTTCCTTTTACGTTTCTTTTATTGCTCCATTTGAACCCCAACTATAGGACTTTGATAGTGCTGACTGGACCAACTTACGAAACTGCTCTTTTGATTTTCATTGGAGAGATAATTGACTTTCCTCGGTCGGTGCTTCTGTCTCTGCCAAACGTATGAAGAAGGTTATGTTTCCGTGGATGGGGGCATACATCCTCTCTGACTCCAACTCTTTAAACAAACTCTTGGTTTAATCACTCCTGTTCAAAGTCAGCCAATGCACCTGCCGTATCACACTTTGGAAATACTCCATCCTTCAACTCATTCACCTTTAACCCCTGCCAGAAATCACTGTAAGTCTGTGATTTGTAAGGGAAGCTCTCCTTTATCCAAAAGGTGTGTGAGAGCATTACTTTTTCTTTCATTGTAGCATCTTTCTAGTCTTTGTCAAACGTATCTCTGACAACTTCTGTCAGTCTACCTTTTCCTCACTCCACCATACTGGCGTCACTACAGATGCCCTCTCGATCACAGAACCAGTCGCTTTTGTGAATCTCTATCTTTTCCTTAACTTTCATAGCACTGAGGACGACTCTGATATATCTTCACCTCCTTTGTAATATTTTAGCAGTCCTTAAAATATCAATCAACAACAGGTTCTGTACAGGGAAAGGTATCATCATAGAGGAAGTGTAAGCATTACTGTCCCCCTAAAACCCTGGCTAACTCACTGTTTCTGAGACACTAAAATGATTCATTTCCTATATAGGCAGCAGCCTCTGTGAGCTGTTTCAAAGCATGATGCTCAGTCCTCAGTGAGGACCAGCCATGTGGTATGGATTCCATCCATCACGTACGTGCAGTAATGTGTGTATCACCAGGTATTTCATGGTCAAGCAAAAGCTGACTTCATTCAAACATAGTGACATCGAAGACTTGATTTGCACCTTTGTATGTTTTTCGACTCCATTCAGCAGAGAGGAATTCCCGTTAATCTTGTGACAAAAAGTCCATTATTTTTAGATATCTCTTATGTCGCTGTCATCCTGAAACATATATGTACTTATTCAAACTTAACCACAGGACATTAAAGGTCTCATAAGCACGTTAGAATAACTTGCGTTTCGACCATATGACCGGGACTGGAATTAGATAAACGAGACTCAGCACTGTATGTGGTATTGTTCGGGGTCATCTAAATCTTTAGATTTAGATGGACCCGAACAAAAGAGATTCATACAGATTTATACATTATACACCACGGCTGATAAATTCCAGTTTTACTTGTCTCTGGTAATAAATTACTAAGGTGTATGACTGCTAATGTATTCAAATGTTTTTTCATGAATGAGAAACTGGTTTATGCAAGATCTGATAACAAATTAATGCAGGTTGCACGCATTATAACTAGGCGGGGCAAAACCTGCATTCACAATGACTTCCTTGAACATTTGAACCTTTGCACCAGCATTGCGAATGCAGCCTGTGAAAGACGATCATTTATCTGTCTTCTTTCTATTATTAAAAGAAGAGATTTCGCCCACTATTTGCACAGAGCAACAGAAAAATAACGGCATCTGTTAACAGTGATCGCTGCCAAACAGAGCCAGTGTGTGTTTTTCCATCTCTGAAATATTCCCGTCGCTCTTTTTTTTTTTTTTACGGATGCCTAATGTGGCCAGGGGAATCTGGACGAATGTCCCGCTCACCATGTAGGTCTGGTACTACATGAAAGGCTCATCGAGTGGATCTGATCCTAAATGAAGGGCTTGCCGGGTGCATCTGACCCTAAATGAAAGGCTCACTGAGTGGATCTGACCCTAAATGAAAGGGTCACCGAATGGACCAGACCCTTAATGAAGGGCTCAGCGTGTGCATCTGAGCGAATCTTTTTTTTTCTATATTTTCATGAGGAGTTTCACTCCTAGTGAGCCTGTGTGTTAATGAGGTTTGAGTTACGTCATTATCACTATCATTTGACGCTTATTAAGCAATTCTATCCTGACTGATGTAGGTTCTCATCCACGATCCTTCTTGCCGTCATTTTCTGTCTCTCTCGAGATGTGCCTCCGTCTCATCCTCCTCGTCTCTTCCCCCGAGCCTCCTCCCCCCAGGTGTCCCCATCGTTATCGCCTGAGAAAATTATGATGTGCCAATCAAGAATGAGGAAAAAGGTAATTGTTAAACTGCGTCATGGCTGTCGTGGAGCAAAAACTTGTCGGTGTGTCCGTCCTGCAGGCGTGACCACCACCACCACACTACCACACTACCACCACCACACCACCACCACCACCACCACACTACCACCACCACACTACCACCACACCACACCCCACCACCACCACCAGCACACTACCACCACCATACCACACCACCACCACCACCACCAGCACACTACCACCACCACACCACCACCACACCACACCACCACCACCACCACCACGGGTTACCGGAAATAGCGTCCCGGGTCTCGAGGGACCCGATGTTGTGGTTGGTGGGGCCGTTCTGGGTCGTCTGTGACCCGATGTTGTGGTAATGGAGTCATCTCCAGCTTTCTGGAACCCGATGTTGTAGAGGTGTAGCCGCCTCGAGTCGTCTGGAACTCGATCGTGGGTGGATGTGGTGAAGATGTGAGTGGATGGTGGATGGCAGACAGGCTACAAGAGCTGTAAGAGGAGAAGAAACCACAGCCACTAAGACCTCAATGGGTGTAGGACAGCCAGAGCAGCCAAGATGGGAAGTGTAAGGTTCCACTACAATGGAGAGAGGGGAGGGTAGTTAGGACTACCAAGATGGAGAGTGGGGACGAGCTAGAACCACCATGATGGAGAGGAGGAGACTATCTACAACGACGAAGATGGAGACTGTAGCTAATGACCCAAGATGGAAAGTTTGGAGGCAAATTAGACCACACTGACGGAAGATGGATGGGGCAAGGAAGTGTTATTAATTCAGAAGATGCTCACCCCTGCCAGAGTCAGGGAGCGGTGAGGTCAGAGTGCTCACTCCTGCAAGCGTGGAGCAGGGAAAGAGCGCACATCATTGGCTATTTTGTCAGACCTACGACCCGCCATCCTGCCTCATCTCAAGTCAAAACCTCAAATCCTACTTGTCGAATCAGCGCATTTGTTTCAGAGTCTTAAGGTTCCCGCCTTGAGGTTATGCTGTTCGGAGTGAGGTTCTTCATGCTGGGCGCCACATTCATCGCGATTTTATAAGGGTTCCTGCAGCTTCGAAGCAGTACTCGACTCTCCTCTAGAGCGAGATCCTCGATGAGACTGTATTCCCTCCCATCTACTGACGGTAATACAGCCTTGCCGAAGGTGACGTCGAGGTGTAATAATCACCTGCAGACGCAGTCCGGTAACACACACTCACGCACGTCTATAATCACCAGCGATACTTGTGACAGTAGGAGCAATTTGAAGATAACCAGCGTTACCGTTATTAACGTTACCTTTACGTAATGATACATTTCTACGTTGCTATTCTGATTTGTGTGTGTGTGTGTGTGTGTGTGTGTGTGTGTGTGTGTGTGTGTGAACCCTCATTGTCTCCCGCAACAAACCCAGGTCTGGCGGGAGAACTTCACACACGTTCACATGGTGGTATCCTCTTCCTTACTTTCATCTTATATTCTGCATGTGAACGTCTGTCTTCTCGAGTTGTGTATAAGTACATTTTCATCTTCATATCCGTAGCGACTTAGTGTGTGTGACACATGGCGTATAATGCTGCCTGGATAACAAATTCAGAACTTGGAAATCTCGGCGGAGATGCTTGACTGGATGACGGTGGCAGAGCTGTGTGCCTGACGGTACACAATGTGAGACCGGGTTATCCTGACCTTGACCTGGTGGGGCTTAGGTTAGTTAGGCAGTTCACACCGGATGTCATGCACAAATTCACAAAATGCTTTACTAATGTCCCTACTAAGAAATGATGGATAAGTAGTGTGTGTGTGTGTGTGTGTGTGTGTGTGTGTGTGTGTGTGGGCATGACATGTGTAGGGCGAGGTCACGTCAGTTTATACCCACACCCAACAGGTCATGGGAGGTCTTCTCTTCGTCACGTCTTTATATACACACACACGACAGGTCTTCTTCCTCTTTCAGTCCGCTTACGAATAGGAATACAACTTTTTTGTTGCCATGAATTATAGGACAACTTGCATCAACGTGCACTCCTCACGGCCGCTGCCGTCTGGGAATAACAGCTATCTCAATTATTGTAAATGTAGGCTACCCACACCATTATTTTTTTTGAGGGGGACCCTAAGAAATATGGCGACAGTCTGTCAACAGCGGGGTGTGTGTGTGTGTGTGTGTGTGTGTGTGAGCATTCTATGAAGGAAACAAATTTCACTACTGTAGAAGGGGACAAGCAGCATCGAGCAGGCTCGCCAGACAAGCAGCCAACCGTTGGCAAGCAGGCGAGCGGAGGTCCACACACTGCTTGCCTGACTGGCGTTCCCGCGGCTGAAGCTCAAACTTCCCCGGCCGTTAAGCACGGCCAGACGCATGATCCATTTATCTTGGCTTGCCGTAAGTTATGAGTGTGGGCTGCAGGGTTAACCGTCAAACGAGGGACTTCACTCGCTGCCGATATTCAAACATTAGCCACTTAACGTCAAGAGATATATACACACAATTCGAATTCTTTTCCCTAGTAGTTTGTGCTTGCGAGGTGGCATGTCACACATCCACACACCCTACCTCCTCCTCCTCCTCCTCCTAACCGTCCTCAAAGCAAACATACAACCCCTTCATAACTCACGCTTGTAATCTCTAAATGATTACCTTGTCCTCTAGTTTCGGCTGGTAAAGTTGCAATGCACTGCCATGCAACACATTTCATGAAAATATTTTTGGACAACCAATTCGTTAGAAATTTTACCCTTGTCTCCTTCTCGGTCCTTCGCACTTAACAAGTACGGGAGGCAGGGTGTTCGTAATGATGCTCTACGTCTATATATTTGCCTTTTCACATCGTCTCCATATCATCTATAACCGCACGGTTAGACTCGTCTGAATGATTGCATGAACGTCCCTTGCCACTGAAAAGTATTTAAGTATGAAACTGGAGTTGAGGTACTTAAAAATGAACACACACACACACACACACACACACACACACACACACACACACAGAGTAATAGTTAATTTCGTAACGTTATTTGTACATCCGGGAACATGTTTTATATACGTGGGTCCCACTTGTTAACCTTTATTATCTCATAATCTTTTGAACTTGTGGCGTGATCTGTATTCACTGGATGTTCATCCTGTTCCTCCATTTTCCACTGTCTCATCACTGACGAAGTATTCCTTAACAGTCTGTCTGATCATTTTCATACTGAGTTTCTTCCTTCATGTCATCAAGTGACTCCCTCACATTTTTAAGGAACTGTTCAGCAGTGGCGACGTTGACAAATCGATTGGTGAAGCTGAACGTTGTAATCAGGTCTCCATTCATCATTTCCTCTCCAGATGTGGGCAGATCTCACACTGCAGTCTGCTTGCAAATCAGTTGCTTTACTTTACATCTATTTGTATTGTCTGTTGGATCACCTCCTCTGTCTGGGGTACACGCTCATCAACAGTAGTTAATACGCACTCTAATCGCAGTCCAATATATATATATATATATATATATATATATATATATATATATATATATATATATATATATATATATATATAATCTTAAGATCTGTATTCACCTACGCGCACATAATATATAATGACAAATGTCACGAAACTGTCGTAATCATATCACAATTCTCTCTCTCTCTCTCTCTCTCTCTCTCTCTCTCTCTCTCTCTCTCTCTCTCTCTCTCGTGAACTTAGCCCTCTGAAAAAAATACATGCCTTTCATTCCGAAGGAATCTCTCTCTCTCTCTCCTTGTGACCCGAAATACTAAATATGACCAAGACGGATTGCATAGTCTTGTAGCTCCGCGAACACGTACACTTTACCATACATGAGCCATCCGGATTCCACAAGTCTGGTAGCTCCGCGAACGTACACACACACACACGCACACAGGTCTCCTGTAGCCGTCCATACAATAAAAGAATGAATACCTGGAAGGCTTAACACGACTAGAAAACAGCCAGGAGACAGCCGGAGAGAGAGAGAGAGAGAGAGAGAGAGAGAGAGAGAGAGAGAGAGAGAGAGAGAGAGAGAGAGAGCTACACATACCAAAACGACAAGCCATGTCCAGATATTTAACTAGGCTCCGGAGCGCGGGACGACAATTATGTGTCTGTAAATTCCTATACCGGTCGTTTACCAACTCTACATTTACATATTCACAAGTCCAGATGCCCCCCTTGCCCATTAGACGACACATTAAAGCGTCCAGGACCCCATCCCCCCCTTATACCCCCTTCCATCGATAGATTTACAAGAGGTGCAGAACCCAAATGGGTAGGGGGTGATTAAATGGCTGTGGGAGACAGGTGGGTACCCCAGAGAACGGTCCCTGTGGAAGCCAATGACCTACACTCGTATTAATCTATTCAAATAAGCGACATTGCCTTTACGAGCTACAAGGCCAACCTTTCACTCCAACATTTTCCACCTTGAGGAGGTTTTCTAAAACCTTAGGCTTTTGACGCTTTTATAATGGATCGTATTCTGAATTTTTCAGTTTTGACGTTTTCATCTCAAAACGTTTTCCAGATGATTTCTTTTAAATGTATTCGCCTGAAAATGTTTACATTTCACCCTCAGCAGCTCACCTTAAAACGTTTTCAGAAAATTTCGTATCTAATATTTTCACCAGACAACGTTTTCAGGACATTTCACTTCAAAGCTTTCCATCACAGAACGTTTACAGAACATTTCATTTCAAACATTTTTTACTATAGAGATTTTAGAGAGAATTTCACCAACGTTTCTGCCACGGAACATTTGCAACATACTACATCATAGAACACTTTGAGAATATTCTGTGTCCAACATTTATACCTTCGAACGTTACTGAACATTTCGTATATAGTTATTTCCATCACAACACGATATCATCAATAATCTTTCTTCAACAAAGCAATCATGGTGTACACATCGCTGTCTCTTTTCAATGTGGCTCAATGCCAGGTTATCAGACGCCAGCGTCCATCGCTTCCACCTTCGGCCTCCATCAAATTCCCGCGATCTCTCGCCATTGTGACCCTCGCGATGGACCAGAGTCGGAGGTAAACCCTCGAAGTTCTTGCTCTCGACCATTTCGTGGGGAGTCCTGATTCAGGTTAGGTTAGGTTTCACTCGCATCAAGACAAACATACGAAGTACGAGTTTCCACGACCTTCCCTGACCTTCCTACAGACCCTTTTGTGAGGCTGCTCTTATAAGCAAACGACCTTACACTCACATCACGACACCCTGACACGTCGCAAGCAACAACAAACATGCAACGCTACATCACACAAATAGATTACTGGCTCAACCAGAACGGGATGTCTGCTTCTCCACAGAAGTCCTCAGTCACCCTTATAAACCCAGACAAAAACTATGACACCAACCTGCGCTCTCCCGTCATTTTGAATAGCCAATCAGTCCCACTGAACAAAGCTCCAACTATTCCAGGTGTCACATATGACATCCATTCCCCACAGGTTAAACATCTCCACAAAGGCAACAAACAAACCAAACGCCCTCAGAAGACTGAGTTACCAGATATGGACAAAGAAAGAAAAATTTAGTCTTCGCAGACAATTCATTCGCTCCAGTCTAAACTACGCCTCACCTGCCTGGCGATCTACCCTGCCAAAAAGCAAAATTAACGAACCTGCAAACCACACAAAACAGAGCGCTCAGAGCTGTTCAGTCACTGTCTGCCAAGCAACCATAATCACTTGATACCTACACAACGGAAAAAAAAAAAACTCAGCACAATACAACCTCAATGTACTTAGCACTTACTTCTATAAAACAGCATTAGGTCCCTCTCAACCAAACCATCCTCAAGTAGAAATGAAAAGCTTGTTCTTATCTCACCCTTCAGCAATCTATACTCACTGATCCCTTCCCCCCTACCACCCCCAACAAACACAAACATGACGAGATATATACATAACGAAATGACCAGACAAGCAAGCACTATACAAACACCCTCCCAAACTAGTCTTAACCATCATCCCACATGACACGTCCATCTTAATCCACACTCCCCAAACATACCAGTTTTTTCTTTGCTGCACTCAGGAGTAAGGACAGGTGGGTTCCTTTAAAGTATATATATATATATATATATATATATATATATATATATATATATATATATATATATATATCATGTCGGTGTACGCCACTAAAAAGCAGTGATTTAAGTCATCATAAAAGAGAGAGAGAAAAAAAGAATGTAATATGCCAGGAGGTGAGGGGTCTGTTAGGTCTTTGTTCTCATGAAGCAAACCACAGTCGCCAGGAACATAGACAGAACACTGTAATCCCCCACCGTCATGGGACCTGAACCCAAGTGATTTACATGAATACCGTCAATGACTTGTGGTTTACCTCAGTCAATCCATTGAGTATAGACATATATATATATATATATATATATATATATATATATATATATATATATATATATATATATATAATTCGCCCGTGTAATAGGTGGGAATTCTTGATCAACAAGGGATGGGAAATGATTCTGATCATCCTAGGAAGGAAATTCAACGACGTCCTTGATTATCATGGAGAGAGAGGATCTGACACTGTCCGCGACCGTCCTGGGGAAATAAAGGGAAAAAAGCGACCATATCTAGCCACTCAACCCTTCCAGCACTGACAAAGGCCGGAAACCGCGGAGCTCACGGGGTCGAGGAAGGGGTTCCTTACCCCCTCCCTCCTTCCCTCCCGTCTCGTCCCCTCCTCCCTCCGCCACTATGATGACGGTGACGAGGAGGAGGAAGACGAAGACGACGATGATGACGGTGGTGTGGGTAGGTGGTTCTCGGGCGAGCTGGTGGTGGTGATCGACCCAAGCCACATCCGGGACCCCACAGACCACTAGCTTGACCCCCACACCGACCCACACACCACACACACACACACACACACACACACACAAGTGTCAAACTCCCTCCGCGTAACATAGAAATAAGCTTCACAAATAACAATCGCACACAAATACACAATACTACCTGAAGAGAAATGTAAGATTACTCTCTTGTGTACACTTTTCCCACCTCTGTGAGGAGGCGCCAAGAACAAATGAACAATGGCACGAGTTGCTCAATTCTTCTCTGTAAATGTCATGTATAATGCACTAGAGTTAGTGGTTAAACAGTTTTCTATTTGTTTACGTTATCAAACCCACTATTTATTAGTAGCTACTGGTTTAATTCACTTGGGCATGGTTTACATTTAACTCGAGAATTGATGGTTTGTGTTAGTCGATCCATAAATTGCTGGTTTGCGTTTAGTATACAGACGAGCTTTGGGTTTGCGTTCAGTATACTCAGAAAATTGACGTTTTCAGTAAACTCACAAAGTCGTTAGCTTACTTGATTTACCCAAACTTAAGCGTGTAAACTGATAGCCTAAAGATTCTATCAATAAATTCTTCAGTTGATGCTTTTGTGTTTAGTAAACTCATAAACTGTTGATGTGTATTGGGTAAACTCATAAAGTTGTTCGTTTACTTTGGTTTACCTGGATGGATGTAGAGTGGTAAGCCGATGGTAGGGTTAGACAGATCAAGGCAGGGTTGGGTAGGTTAAGGTAGGGATAGGCAAGGCAGAGTGAGGCAGGGCTGGGGCAAGGCAGGGACAGGGATTGGGGCAGGGGCTGAGGCAAGGCAGGGACAGGGACTGGGGCAGGGGCTGGGGCAGGGACTCGACGAACAATAAGCCGAGCATCGTTAAAGAGAATCAGATAGCCTTTTGGACGGTACTCGGCACCATTGTCAGCGCGACGCTCCCGCCCCCTACCACACGCCCGCATGATGCGTGGGGCTCCTTCCTCCAGGTGGGTGTTCTCGTACAGACCAGGGAGAGAGTTGTGGGCTACTGAGAGAGAGAGAGAGAGAGAGAGAGAGAGAGAGAGAGAGAGAGAGAGAGAGAGAGAGAGAGAGTTATCTCTCGTACAAAGGCTTCACCTCGTCCTTGATCTTCACACACTTTAAGGCTGCAACCACGCACCTTCCAACAGACCTTCACGCACCCAACACCCTCAACAGTTCTCTTCCCGAGCACCACCACAATCACAACCATCTCCTAACCCTCACTACTACCACCATCACCACCACCACCACCTACCACATCACGCGTGCCCATGGCGGCCGGCTAGGCTCGGGCTGGCGGGCAGGGGCTGCGGGCTAATTAACCGGGGTCAAAGGTCAGGGGTTTTAGCACGCGCGGAACACCCCCGGTTTTACGGTAGCGGTCGGCTGGCTCGCCTGCCTTCACCTAGCCCGACCCGCCCACTATGCCGCCCACATGATCACTATTCCACCCACAATAACGTCCGCACGCCGGGTGCACCGCCCACAATACCGTCCACACGCCCACCATATACGCCCCCCTCCCAGGTGCCCCTGTCTGGTGAGGGAGAGGAGACAGACGTGAGCAGTATAATAGTGTTACGTTCATGTATCGTGAATAGATCTTTGTCCCTTTACATTTCTACCGTGTTTTCCCAGGTTTACCTCCTGAACACGACGGTATGAATTCTTGAGCAAGACGGTACAACACCTTGAGCAAGACGGTACAACACCTTGAGCAAGACGGTACGATCCTTTAACACAACGTTGTGGTAGGGAGGCGTGGCGTCTGACCCGATCCTTTAAGGGTCATGTCATACCCAGGGTGGTGTTGTCCCCTCGTGCTCAGGTGAGGTAAACTGTTCAAAAAAAAAACTGCTTGGGATTTATTCCGGAGGAGGAGAAAGAGGGGGAGTTTACCATTCCAGGTTAGAGGCCCGGTATACCATGTCAAGTGCGATGGATACCTCACAACACATGGAGGTAAACCAGGTATACTGGTCTACATACGATTCCTAGTTTACTTTTCCAAGAGTTAAACTTTATTCAAAGTTTCAGGAAAAAACTGTTAATGATATATGATTAAATATAAGAGTAAACTTATTCTTCCCAGGGGGGGGGACTTGGTTTACTTTTATATAAGAGAAGTTCGGTCCACTCAAACAGAAGAAAATTCATTGCTTAAGAGAAGACATGGCTTTCTCACTTTTATTCCTTTTCCTGTAATGCACCAAGGTACTTTGTCAAGAAAAGTTCATATCATGAAACGTAAACAAACTAGAGCTTAAAAAGACATAAAAACAAAGAGAAAAAAGGAAAAAAAAAACTTTTAAAGTTCCGTGGAAAGGTGAAATCCTTCCTTTTAAAAAGGTAGTATATGGAAAGACGTGAGATGATAAGGAGTGCCAAAACTTAGCGGTATTGGGTAAAAACAGATATCACAAGGGCTAACCCAGGTTTGATAGTCCGAAAAATAAGTGGATTTATTAGTAAGAGAAATACACAATCTACTAATCCGGCATAAACGGATTTGATTGTCCAGGATAAAAAGAAAGGAGGAATTAAGAGCCTGGAAGAATAGTGGTTCCAACGAGCCAGATAGACTAATCTGGAAGAGAGAGATGGGTCGACCACTCAAGAGTGTAGTAATGCCATTAAACACGAGGGCTTTGATCCTTTCGGGTGAGACACAGTCGCCCAGGTGAGGCGCTCCTTGACATTCACAAGCTCAACGAAGGAACGATTTAAATACTTATTTAGGAGGGATGGTAGAGGAGCGGCCAGCATGAGAACCAGGACCACCCGGGCGAGATAACGGAGGCCGCGGATACATCCAAGACACAGGAGTTTTGTCACCATCCAAGGCAGGGCTTCCAGTCACCCACGGCAAGGTTTCCAGGCATGCAGGACATGGCGCCCAGGGTAGGGCTTCTGTTCACCTAGAGCAAGGATTCCTGTCACGGGTTCCAGTCCCACCAGTAGGGAATCCGGTCACGGGTTCCAGTCCCACCCACTTTACTCGTTTTCCATTTTCTAATTCTTTGGAAGGAGCCTATGTGGGTATTGCATGACCTACCAGCGAGTGGGACTACCTCGGCGATGTTTGACGTATTACTACAACGATCGATCGTATCACTATAACGATTGTTTATTCAATAGAAGAATTATTTCATTTGTTGGCTGGTAATCAAAAGGAAAAAATTATATGACGACGTACTTTTTTGATTGAACTGGAAAATCGCTTCCTCGACCTCCTGTTTATCCACTTACAGTGGCTGTTATTTTGGAAACGATAAATAAGCAAGGCGATAGATAATATAAACAATTCATTTTGGGAGAAAAATCACGTTATCGAGCCATCTCGTAAATCTGTCGGGAGGTGAAATATCTTTGTGGCACCAAATCAAACCATAGGATTGCTGGAAGACGACTTCACTTGACCATCAGGCGATACGTTAAGAAGTTTGCGTCATCTAAACTCACACTCAAGCAGGAAGATCACATCAGCAAACCTGATGTGAACATAACATCCCTGGATCAAATCTAATCCCGTTCTGAAACGATAACAAACAACGGTTCACGAGGAAACTTGGTGGGAACTCAGGGCCGAGTGAGGAGGACGCGACAGACTTGTGCCCCTCCGCGCGGGCCGCCTCACGCGTGGGGAGACTGACCTCCCTCGCTGCTCTCTGGGAGTAAAAGCAGCGTCCCAGCTATGTCCTGGCTGCAGCTACCTCGTTCGCAGGAGAGATACCGGTATGTCTTAATGTCCGACGCACGCATGAACACACACACACACCACCTGCCGCGTAATTTGTTGCTCTGACTTGCCGGGAATTCGCATCGCCCGCTCGTTCGTTGGTGACGTCCACAGTTCTGGGGGGGGGAAATCTCCCTCTTCCCTAACGGTTCTTGACCGGAAAGAGCACGACCCCTCCCCCTCTCCGTATGCAAGATTATGTATTAAAGTTGTCTATTTTGCTTCTTACAGTATAAAACCGTCGTAAATAAACAGCTAACAAGCCAAGGGTCATGAATAATCAATAGTGCACCAGGGTCGTGTGCAGATACCTAAGTGTACCAGCGGCGTCCGCAGATACTTACGATTATAGGCTGCTGAACCCACCCACCAGAATAGTAAACACGACGCTGGAAACAAAAACAAAAAAAAGATTGAACCATAAAGCGAATATTTTTCCTTCCCCAACCCCATCACTTATCTTCTACATTTCCTTTATTCTTTCAATTGACAAGATTTTCATTACATATATCATTTTCCAGACAGGTATTTTTCCTCAATAGTGATACGTGACGTCAGAAAGCTGAGGAAGGGAAGGGGGCACAGCAAGCGCCCCTCGAAGCCCGCCCTAGTGCGGTGCTGGTGACGGCGACCGCTGGGGGGCTCCGCTGCCGTCGCCGCCGTTGGAACCACAGTCACGCTCTTATCACAGAGCGGACACAACACCCGCATTCTTATACCGACCGCCATCTTCATTCAGTCATATATATACATATATTCTCTCAGAGGTTTAATTTTCTTCTGATTACTATCATCTACCTCTTTTTTCCCCCGAAGCGTGATATGCATAATAAAAGTGTATATTATAATATCTATGATGTATAGTCTATTAATGACTCGTAACTAATGTTCAGAGAGAGAGAGAGTGTACTGTTCTGAAGTCTATAAATATTTGTCTGTCGAGATAAAGTATACACCAGGTACACTAAAGTGGTCTGTGATGTCAACTGATAATTCAGCGGAAAAAAAAGTAATTTTGCCCTTTCGAAAATCATTATAATCATGTTTAAAAGAAAGTATATGAGGTTTCGTTGTAAAAGAAATTAAAACTTTAAATTAGAAATATGAATGACATGATTTCCAATGTGTATAAAAAACCTTTATCCTCTTCTTCAGACCATCTTGAAAATATTACATAATATGTATTTTTCACCTTCAAAAGTTTAATCATTTTGAATACTTCTTCATGATCTTAACTATTTGAGGATACTGAATGACAATATATTCCCCAAGCAACAGGGACCATCACACACGGAGGTGAGAACGAAAAAACGAAGCTCAACCAAACTGCGAGTGTTGTTGCCGGAAGCCAAACCCTGATATATGGGTCTTGGATTCCATAAACATTTCCGACGGCCTTCTGCGTGATCTGTACGCAGCAGAAAGACTGCCATGTGACACGCGATCCTCTCGTAAACTGTACGAGAACTGCCACGCAACATCCGATGCCTCACCGCAAACGACGGGCATCGAACTCACTGTTTAGTTCTTGTGTGACTTCGAGTAGTAGCGACGAAAAAACCCTTTGAGGGAACTTTGTGGAGGACCCTTCTCTTTCACGGGGTCTTGTACACCCAGGGTGTAGAGAACGTGGCAAAACTTGTATGATGTAAAGTGTCCTGCGGTGTAGCTGCCACCGATGGGTGTACTAAGGATCATGAGGGTGTAGTATACATTTTTGTACAATTAAAAAAAAGATCAACTCTGTGTTAAGAGAATTCACGATTGCGGTGTTTGTTAAGAACGTTAGTATGGTATTGTTATCATAGAGCACCGATATACGACCCTTGAGCACGAATATATAACATGCAAAATACAAAATATTCAGCACAAACGCTTTTTTTTTCTATCCTTTAAAAGCAAGTTGAGTAAAACCACTTGAGCAATGGTAATCCCTAGTGTATAAAAGTATTACGTGATAAGTTACCAGGAACTCGGGAACTCGTAATACACACTAGGCACGTGATAAGTTACCAGGAACTCGGGAACGCATAATACACACTAGGCACGTGATAAGTTACCAGGAACTGAACAAAATCACAGAACAACATGACGAACACAACATACCAGGACGGGGAACACCTCAGACCTTCGATGACCGATGACCTCCAGCTTACCTGAAACGCAAAAATAGAAAATCTTACTTTAAAGAAAAGATAACAAAGACAAGCATAGTTCATTATAATCACTTCTTGTGTGAAACCCATAACAGAAGGGAAAGACCTTCCTGGGAAGAAAGGAAAGAAGAGGAAAGAAGGAGAGTCATCATTCTCGAGGGTACAGGGCATCCTATGAGGATGTTGACTGTCGTCCTATCAAGAGTTCTTTCTTGATATATCCGTCTCAGAAGACCCGTTGAGGTCCTACAAGGAGATCCTACCTGGAGGTATTATGATGTAGGGGTAAATCCTGATATAGGAGTCCCATTTGTTAGAGAGGAACGCTCATGGGAGTACATGGAAGGTATAGATAAAAGATGATGGTTTCTGCTGAGGGACAGTGCACATGGGCAGGACAAATGATAGGAGACCTGATGGTTGATGATGGGTTACCACGGGAGGTATAAGGATACAAATGACCATTGATGTGCGTCTGGTTCATCTCCTACTCTCACTCCTGCTTCCTGATTGATGAAGATAATAATAATAATGATGATGATGGTGATGGTGTGTGGGTGTGTGTGTGGGTATAACTTGTATTGTCCTACGTCTGGTCTCGCGAAGTTGGTCCCGTGACCCTGAGAAGGATGAGGAGGGGGGGGGGGGGGAGGCCAAGCGGTGGGGGAGAGAGAGAGAGAGAGAGAGAGAGAGAGAGAGAGAGAGAGAGGCTGTCCCTGGGGGTAGGGTATGGTAGGGTAGGGAGGGAGTGTGGGGAGGCTGAGGTTTTCAGCCGTAACTCGCCAGGCTCGATCACCCTCGCCACTTCTCGCCATATTTCCAGCCAGCCAACCAGCCAGCCAGTTTCTGTTTATACTTGACGTCATGTGCGTGTGTGTGTGTGTGTGTGTGTGTGTGTGTGTGTGTGTGTGGGTGGGGTGGGGGGGGGGGGTCTGGAGGTACAGTCTAGGTCACCCAACCCCCTCTCCACCCCCCCTGACTCCTCCATAGCTTCACTATCTTATTTCTTATCTATACTGATTAGGAATGTAGGAAACTATTACTCTCATCATAGATATGGCGTTGGTTATTCTAAGAATAGCGACGGTTTTGTTAGTTATGGTACCGGTTGCTTTAGGTACGAAAACGGCACGTAATTATTATAATTTATTATTATCATCATTATCGTCATCATTATTAAGTTACATTACTATTAATCTCCAAAGCTATATAGCGATGTGGATCCTCAGTATAACCTTCTCATAAATAAAACCGGCTTCACTATCCAGTGCTGAAACGATGTAACAAGAAGTGAGCTATGGTTTAGGCATCATGCAACCCCGATTTGACCTAAAAGGAACGAAGATGTGTGTTATAATGTAAAACCGACGTTGAATGAATGTGATATCGATCTACTTGCAACAAAGTGCTGTGTCAAATCAATGCAGGTTCACTACAATAGATGACAGATTTAATCCATGCCAATAAATCAGAAACATAACTTCTTACCATTCCCCCACAACTTCCCTACACTAGTCTCGCTTTCCCTTAGAACTTCCCACACCAATTTTCCCTCCCAAGAATCTTCTTCCACCCACTGCTCCTCCAAAGCCTCCCCTCACCAGCTCGCTCTTCCCTCCAAAACCTGGAAATGCTTCTGGGGTTGTGTCCAGACAGCAGCCAAGAGCACACTCTCTCCCCAGCTCCCACCACCCACATTAATCACACCGTCTTGAATCCCAGTCACAGCCTTACTCATAAGAGCCACTAGCACCAGCAGGATCCTCACGACCCTGACGGCAACGGCTGTAAGATCAAGCTCGGGTGGTTCCCCTGCAGGAGGGAGGGGTCACAGGCTTTGACTTCTCACCTGCAGGAGAGACTCCGGGGACAGGTATATTGCAACGCCCCTTTACACGTACTGGAACATCATGAGGCCACTTCTGCTGGAGGGAAGATCTGGCCCCTGTCGCCCCCTCCCTACCCACAGCACCTCATTCCCGACTGAAGGGAACACCTGGTCAATCGACCCCCTCCCTCCCCCCTCCCCCTGTCGCACCTTGCTCACAACACCACATCTCTCTCTCTCTCTCTCTCTCTCTCTCTCTCTCTCTCTCTCTCTCTCTCTCTGGGTACGGGGATAAAAAATGTAGGTGGTCGTGTGTGTGTGTGTGTGTGTGTGTGTGTGTGTGTACCGGCGAGCACAGCAAAGGCGGGTGACCTACGCGGTACCAGGTGCCTGGGACGAGGAACTTTGTGAATACCAAACGAAGGTATGAACAAGAAGTACCTTCTGTATGGTCCACACAGCAAGCCGGTAGCCAGCAGCTGTATGATAAATAATCAGGCAGGATGTGACACGCGTAGCACCCGTGTGTGTATGTCCACTGGCACAAGAAAAAAAAAGGTGACACCTGAAGAGATATCATCAAATGTGATTAAAAATACAGTGGTTTAGTGACCTAAAAGGAGGAAGAGAAGGTTGGGTTGGGGACCCTACCACAGCAGGTAAGTAAAAGAGTCTTCTTTCCCATTTCCTGAGAGAGAGAGAGAGAGAGAGAGAGAGAGAGAGAGAGAGAGAGAGAGAGAGAGAGAGAGAGAGAGAGAGAGAGTCCATACTACAGACCCTTGCCTGTCACCCGTCCGTCGCTGGAGGGGCCGCTCCACCCAATCTTACGACTCCATATCTCCACATTTCTCCTCCACGTACTCTCCCCCTCCTTCTCTCCCTCCCTACCCGTGGTTGGTATCAGGGGGGGGGGCTTCATCCTTCCTCTGTTCTCCCCATCAGCTTCCACGACATAGGCGCGATGGGCTTGTCCCGGTGAGTGCTTGGCTCAACCGTGTACATCTGTTCACAAGTTAATGTCTGACTGCCTACACACACACACACACACACACACACTGATCGATGTTTGTTGGTCTGTACTCCCGTCTCGTAGACCTGGTTAGGTTAGACGTCCCACCAAGGTGGACCTGGATAATCAGAAGCCCTATCAGGTTGGACCTGGTAAGCTAGAACGTCTGTCTTGTGGACCTGGTTAGTCAGTGAAGGCCCGTCTCTCGCATCGTCCTTACCGATCGCGTGTAATTTCTCTGGTGCCCAGGTGTGCGGGTACGGGTTGGGTCCCTGTGTTCCCCCTCCCTCCCCGGGGGTACACGAGTTACATGGGTCAACCTGTCGAGTGCTACCTGACCTTTGCCAATCCTCTGGTCAAGGGGTCATCCTGTCCTTTTCATAACCACAAAAACCCTCGCGTTTTACTTACAGTCCTTAACTAGAAAACAAAAGTATCTCACTCTTTTAGTACAAAATACTCAACTAACAAAGTCATCGTTAAAACTTTACGAGAGAATCAATAGCCAATTCCTTGTCATAATGACCCCATATAACGGATGGGTGACCCCCTCTGAACTAAGAAGCCATCTAAACATGTATCTAGAATACCCTAGAGAGATGTTTTTCTTCCTCGGATGTACACATGTGTCGACATCCGTGGATAAGATCTGTCGACAGGAAAATATGACAGAGACAGATGACAGGCAAGCGGAACAGCCCCTGTTTATTAATAAGGCAACGCGTAGATGAAGCGTTTATAATTACTGGTGTCATTGAAATGCATACCTCGAGTGCACAGTTCAAGCATATTCATTTTAACTGCACATTTAAATGCATATGACATGTGCATGATCCGAATGCATGCCATGAATTTCAAAAAGTTAAAAATGCGAACCACAGATGCAAACTTCACATAGCAAGGTGCTGCATCAGCATCACCTCTGCTGTAAATAAGTATCGAAAAATTATATGTTATAATTGACTACTTTTAACGTACTTAAATTGGTAACAACTTCTCAAGACAATGCCGATCATACGATAGCACGATGGACGTTCATCCAAAAAGGAAAAACTTTGTTTCATATAATCACAAAAGTACATATGGCAAACTAGTACTGACGGTCAGTAACGTACATCCAGCAGGGGGCTGGAAATCCTCCCCTCTCGTTTTTTTTAATTTTCCAAAAGAAGGAACAGAGAAGGGGGCCAGGTGAGGATAATCCCTCAAAGGATTAGTCCTCTGTTTTTAACGCTACCTCGCTAAAGCGGGAAATGGCGAATAGTATGAAAGATATATATATATATATATATATATATATATATATATATATATATATATATATATATATATATATATATATATATATCATCTTATCTACCTTAAGTTCAATATGCTCCACTCGTTGTCATATTGGCATGATAGTGAAAGATTGAGAGCATAAGACTGAATATAAGGAGACTAACTTCGACGCCTCATTTGTAAGTAATCTGAAAGTGATGGATCACCTAAACACAATTGTATGAAAATGGGAGTATCATAACGGTCAGCCCTCGTGTGACTGGTCCCCACACAGAAACTATGAGAAGCATCAGGCGCCGCGGGTGCAAGGCTTAGTGGCGAGGACAGATGTAAACACCTCGCTGATGTTGTGGCCGAAAAAATTTATAGATACGCAAACATACAATATGTATTTACATATATATATATATATATATATATATATATATATATATATATATATATATATATATATATATATATATATATATATATATGTGTGTGTGTGTGTGTGTGTGTGTGTGTGTGTATATACTCTTTGTAAAGGGGTAACATACCAGAGGGGCACAATACAATGATACCCCCACAGTTCCACTGTGATGAAGCCGCCAATAGAAATTCAACAGCTGCACAGCCCCGACTGTACAATTTATTACGTGTTGGTCTTGGTAGCGTGGCGAGGACATACACCCAGGAGACCCGTGTAATATATTACGTCTGGCTGTTGCGCTGTGGTGTGGGGTGGTGTGGGGTAGTGTGGTGTGGGGTGTGTGGGAGGAAGAATCCTGGCCAGGCGGGAGTCGGTGCGGTGCGGACTCTCGTTCGCCTCCCTGCCTACATAAACACTTCACCGACCGTGAGACGTGAGTGCACTTGTTTTGTGAGTCCCGTCTCCAGGTCTGCCATCTAGGAGGCCAGAGAAAGTGTGTGTGTGTGTGTGTCTAGGACTCACAGATGTGTAATGCAGGCGTCGTATTTTCGTCAAGTCGTAAGTTGTAACAGAGGATTAGGGGTGTCGTAAAGTATATGTGTGTGCGACTGTGTGATGGTGGCGGCAAACCAAGAACCACAGACACGAGCCTGAGTAGCGGTATTAGCAATGGTAGGTAAGGATCATGGGACACGACCCCAGCCCCACCATGACCTCTTATTGTTCGGGGAAGGTTGAAAACGAGACCTCATTAACGTCCTCCCAGTCAGGCAGAGCAGACCTTCGACGAGGCATCACAACCACGTCTCACACCCTTGCCTCTACCGCAGGCTCTCGGGTGGGTAGGAGTGAAGCAGGAGATGCAAACGAAGAGTTAAGAGACAAAGGATAAAATAAAAATAAGAGATAAAGGAGGAAGTACAAAAATGCAAAAGACAAAGAAAGAGGAGATAATATAAAGTGATCGAAAAACGAAGGAGAAAGCATAAAAAGGAGGAAGACTAACGAGAAGATGAAAACGAGTTTGTCAAAATGAATGAATCAAAAGTAACAGAAATTGGGGGGAAGGATAAGAAAACACAACAAAAGTGGAAACAGAGCTGATGGAAAGAGACAAATAAGAGATCAAAGAAAAAGAGACTAAAATAGACGCTCAGAGAAGGAAGAAGAAACTAGAGTGAGGGATGGCAAACACAGGAAACAAAACTAAGTAAATGGCACTAAGGAAGAAGAATCAGAATAAAGACGACAAGTGAAAATAAAGGGGAGAGCAATGTGAGTATTTGTGATGATGGAAGGAAGTCACACGTGTCTGGTGAAGGAAATGAGAGGGACCCAGGCAGACCACCAGCAACTGAAACATGAGACAAGAACTCAGAAATCTCCCGAGAAGAAATAAAAAAAAAAGGTAACTCAAGTGGGCTTGAAGGCCTGGGGTACGCTGGTTAGAAGAACTTGGACGAAAAAAGCGAAACTAAACAAGATCTAATAAGAAAAGAATCAAAATAAACATGAGATGTATGAAATAAAGGAGCAGGCAACCCAAACTACACCCCCCCCCACCCAACCCCTAGTACCCTCTCATCTCCCAATATTCCACCCCCTCCCAATACCCTTACAATAAACAGAGGGGCGTAATATTACATGGAATGGGTGGAGACATGGGCATCCGTCCAAGCCAGACATCAATGGCTTGAGAAGAGAAAAACCCTACTTGACTGATCTACGGGCCTCCAGCCTCCATAATTCACAGCCAACACAGTCCCAAGCCACAGACGCGCTCTAAAGGGTGGCTACCCTGCGGCTATCTGGTGGCGAGATGCGAACCCAGGGGGCTAGAGAAGTTAAGGTCGACTCTTTGCTGACCCGACATCCACCACATCATTAAGACTGTAGGGCAGGCTCTCTCATTGGTTTCTCCTGTGCTCTGTCTGGAGCTCACAAGTTGTCTGTGTGCGTTCCCTAACGAGTGACACTGCAGTGTACACTGCATCAGTGAAGTTTGGCTTTACTGATCTTCACGGGCTCACATAGACTCCTACGAGTGCTGCTTTGAGCCTCGGATCTTTGGTGGTCTTATAATTAATGCTCTACGTCCATCAGGAGTAAGGGTAGTAACGTTCAATCTTGAAAGGGCTATAGAGAGCTATAGAGCTGTGCTGCTGCTCTGCCTCTGTGCCCACATAGGGCCAAGCCGTCGTAGTATTCTTCATTCTGTATCACTCTAGCTTACATTGATAATGTAAGGAAACAGACGAAGGATGACCTAACCCCAACATACACATATATCTACATAAATGCCCACACACGCACATATACATTTCAACGTATACATACATATACATACACAGACATATACATATATATACATGTACATATTCATACTTGCTGCCTTCATCCATTCTCGTCTCCACCCCGCCCCACAGGAAACAGCACGTGATTAAAGCACTGAGCACACAAAAGCACTCATCACGTTCCTACAGCACAGACCACTTTGTTAAGGCAGTAACCACGTGAAGGACAGACACGCAGTTAAGATACTCGACATGGAGGTAAACCTAATTATTCAGCAAAAAAAACCGTCAGAGCCAGTTGAAAAAGTTGGCCTCTAATAAATGTCGTAGGAGACTCCGGAATCCATAATTCAGTTGTAACAACGACAAAATTAGGGATATGATGGCCAAGGGATTCCTTCATAGCCCAAGTGTATGGCTAACAGCTGGATACTGCATTTTCTACTGAGAATAAGAAACGTTGTGCAGGCATTTGTTTTAATGAAAGCAGTGGATATGATAGCCAAAAGAATCACTGAAAAGCTCAAACCGACATTCTAAAGTGACTTGCGAGAAACATTGACCATTGTAAACAGGAAAAATATAAAGTTACATTTACCTCTGAAATAGAGTCATATAGAGCAAACAAGAAAGTTAAACAGGGTTGAGTTTGAGCCAGGAATCTCGAGGGATTCGGTCTGACGCAGGACAGATTCATCTGTGCATGAGCCTTGATCACTGGGATAAGAACTCCTCACAAATACATTTCTGACACCTAGCGTCGTCCTTCAGTCCACACGTATGCGGAATATAGCGACTGCCTACAGTGACTGCTTCTTCGACCGTACATCTGGCGTATGCAAGGGGGATTGGCAGGATAATAATATCGTTCCTACCTCCGATTTTGGGAGGACTAGGAAGAACCTTTACCCTGAATGGAAGTGCGGGAGAAGCGACAGCTGGTGTAGGGGTAGGTGCGCGAATAGTGTTTTTAATTCCGATAGGGACGACTTTAAATGTCGTGCTTATGGATCCAGAGGCTGAGCTTGGGGATCCAGAGGTTGGATTTGAGGATGCAGAGGTTGGGGATCCAGAGATTGGGCTTTTGGACCAAGAGCAGCTTATGGATTTAGAAGCTGGGTTTATGGATCCAGAGGCCGGATTTGGGCATCCAGAGATTGGGCCTGGGGGTCCACAGGCTGGATTTATGGATCCAGAGGCCGGGCTTAAGGATCCAGAAGCTGGGCTTCGGGGGGGAGGTGTTGGTGAGTTCTTTATCCTCATGGGACTCGAGGATTTAAGAGAAGTCGGGGAAGAACTGACTTGTTCTTCCCATAAACGGAAGACATCTTTGGGGAGTTTCCCTGGTGGTGACAGTGAAAGTGTCGGGGCCTGCCAAGGAAACTCTTCCCACATTTTCAGTAGTGTCGGGAGATTACTGGCCTTGTAGGCTGAAGTTCCTGTGTCCTCCGCCGTACGAGCATTTTCTCTCGCGTTTTTCTCCCATGTTTCCCTAAGTCTGGAGAAATTATACCCCGATGTGTCGACTAGGGGCTCACCCTTCTGAGAGACTGGCTTTTTTGCAGCACGTTGCTTGTCATAAGAGACTGAATCGTCGTCACTGGTCACAGAGACCGAAGACTCACAAACCCTCCTAGCCTTGACCTGAGCATCCACCTTCTTCACACGGTATGGTGTGTCGCTGGTCTCAAGGACAGGAGTCTCGCTCGGGTCAGAGAGTGGACTCGCGCTAGTAATGAGGACTGGAGTCTCGCTTGGGTCAAAAGGTAAGCTAGTATAAATGACTCTACTCTCGCTAGACTCAGAGCCTGAACTATCCTCTTGATTGATATTGTCAAAGTCTGGATAGACAGTCTCAAACAATGGAAACTTTATATTTTGAGGCTCTGGAGTCATCTCGCTGGTCTCAATGACTGGAGTCTTTCCAGGATTGTAGAGTGGAGTTCCGCAAGTCTCAAGGACTGGAGTCTCACTACTCTTAAGGACTGGAGTCTCGCTACCCTCAAGGACTGGAGTCTCGCTACCCTCAATGACTGGAGTCTCGCTACCCTTAAGGACTGGAGTCTCGCTACCGTCAAGGACTGGAGTCTCGCTACCCTCAAGGACTGGAGTCTCGCTACCCTCAATGACTGAAGACTCAAGCTCGGGAGACTTTCTAGTCCCCATGCCTACGATGGAAGGACGGGCCTGACATTTTCGCGTACGAATAGCCTGACTAAGTCTCTGAACCATGTTTCGTTGCCGTGTTTGTTCGTGTTTCGAAGCAAGTGGTCGTCTTCTGCCGGAACACCTCAGGCGCCACCAATGGCCAAGGATCACCATCGCTGTGATGATCGAAATCATGATGAAGCACAAAAGGTGGTAGAGCACGTTCTCTATCATCTAGTCGAAGTACAGAGTGGCCCCGAGACTCTTGCACTGAGGCAACAACTGCCACCTGATCTTATACATCCCCAAGAGGGGAACCAACTTCCAAGCTGGGTCAGGATCGTCCGGTTCAGGCTCCTTCAGTGGGAGCAACGACAGAGGGAAGTGCGACCTACCCTTCTCGATCTTCTTCAGCAAGAAGTCTCGGGCGACGGTCAGCTTCCAGGCGTAAAGGACATTCAGCGAAGAGAACACCAGCCAACTCACAAGTAGGATAAACCCAACCTGTTTAATGCCTTTCTTTATATCAGTGAATAGCATTGTTATATTTTTATATGGTTGCAGACAATGCGAAAATAAGGGGGAACCAAATGAAAGTCAAAGCCAAATCAAACTCCTTGTGATTATGAGGTCCAGTGGTTTTGATGATGAGGTCAAACAGTTAAGATTGTTAGGTTAGATGGTTGTGATTATGAGGTCAAATAGCTAAGATTATCAAGTCAAATGATTGTGATTTTGAGGTAAAGTAGTTATGATCATTTAGTCAAACTGTTGTGATTATGAGATCAAAAAGTGAAGATTATAAAGAAAAAGAGTTGTGATTCTGAGGTTATGTTAAGATCATGAAATAGAATGGTTGTGATAATGAATCTAATAGTTAAGAGTATGAGTGAAATAGTTGTGATGAGGTTATAATTATGAGGTCAAATGTTTTGTGGAGAAGACAAGCGCTTGTAATGAAGATGAGAAGTGCGTGTAGTGAAGATGATAAGTCTTAGTAGAAAAAGTGACGAATTCATGTAATGAAGGTGACTAGCGTATGTTGTTAAGATGGATGCATGTGAAGATGGCAAATTCACTTGATGGAAATAAGAAGTGCGCACACTGAAGACGACAAGTGTACATAGAGGAGAAGAAAAGTGTATGTAGTGAAGATGACAAGTGTACGTAGAGAAGGTGAAAAGTGTATGTAGTGAAGATGACAAGTGAACGTAGAGAAAGTGAAAAGTGTATGTAGTGAAGATGACAAGTGTACGTAGAGAAGGTGAAAAGTGTATGTAGTGAAGATGACAAGTGGACGTAGAGAAAGTGAGAAGTGTATGTAGTGAAGATGACAAGTGAAAGTAGAGAAGGTGACAAGTTCATTTAGTGAAGATGAACAGTCAAGAACTAATTTTGGAATAACCCTCTTCTGACTACACGTCAAGTATGGAACCACGGAAGCGGAAGTGAATCATAGGGTGGGGGAGGGGGCGAAAGTTCTGAGAGCGTTGAAGAATGTGTGGAAGTCGAGAACATTATCTCGGAAAGCAAAAATGGGAAGTGGTAGTTCATTATACTTCTGAGTGGATCTGGAATCAATGTGTTGTGGGAGAAGGTTTTCTTGGGAAGAATAAAGTCATGAGAAATGGTTTTGTAGACGTAACAGAACTTTAAGATTCAGAAGACTAGTTGAAATGAGACTTAAGGGAGGGCTTGAAATAGTGAAGATGGATTAACAAAACTCGCAAAGAGATACGAAAAACCAAGATGAAGTGAAGTGTCTGTGATGAAGGAGAGAAGTGCGTGTAGTGAAGATGATAAACGCACTTAGAGAAGGAGACAAGTGCATGCAATGAAGACGACGAGCGTCTACGACTCGCTTTATGGAAAATATGAGATCGTTTCAGCAGAAGTTACTAAAGGATGGTAATCCCAAATTTGTACCGTTGCTCTACTGCCTTAGACACGCCGTCTCACCCGTGCTCTGTACTCAGCAATAAAATCTTACAAATGAAGTGTGTTGAATGATTTGACTACTAACAATAGCTATTGTCTTCATTCTAAGTCTATGGTGAGTGTGTTAGACTGTCAGACGCCGTTCATCCTGTTTTGGAGGTACAAGAGGAACGAGTCTTCATCATCCTGCAGGAGAAGGAAATGGAAGTGTGTGGCTGATGTCCACTTTAGTACATGAATGTGTCGAGACTTGAATCTGACTGAAGTCGCGCACAGTTAGATTTTTTACCACGGTGTAAAAGGGGAAAAAAAAAAGATAAGAACAGCAGAAAGGAGTAAGGAGTGGAATCAAGAGAAATGTGTATGATCGGAGAAAAAAATATATAATCTTACAGAATTACCCAAAACTATAAGCACCTAATGCAACAAAAACACTTATAAGAACATCGAACAAATAAAGACGTCACACAAATTCATAACTCAAAAACAAAAACCACAAACATACTGCACAAAAATCGTAACAGACAAACACAACTCACAAACATACACAACACGCAAACATCACAAAACTACTTTAGAACGGATCACAGATGCACAAATAAAAAACTCATGAGGCGAACAAACACCTCACAAATATCCAAACAAGTAATCTAACAAACACAATACAAAAATAAGCCATACACCGTTAAAAACAAAATATAAAAAGATAACATAAAAGCACTAAAAAAAATGTAAATAACACATCTAAAACCTAATGCACAATTTACAAATATCAAATTAACTGATTCAGAAAACACAATCAGCATCTTTATTTTCTTCAATGAATTCATCTTGTACAGGACATTTCTATCACATTCAACCAAACCATATATGAATCATGATGGACTGGTACATCTTCGAGGGAAATAAGAATATACACGATGGACACTGGATCAAGAAGCAAACGTATATTAGAGTCTGCCAAGACGGGATGTAAACTCACTGGATTACGTGGATTACGTATACCGCAATATACCTCTGGTCCACCTGCAGCCTGGTGAGTGGACGTGGGAGGGAAGGAGGGGGGGGGGGGGGATGGACATGTGGAACAGCGCCGGTGGAAGTTGATGGGAGATAAATCAAGGATGGCCACTAAAAAAGAAGGAAGTTGGGCAATAAACACGGGCTGGGAGACGCCACCGGTATACACACTGTCCATACCGTCATCCTCTTACCGTCTACCACTATACGCTGTCTATACTGTCATCCTCTTACCGTCTATCTCTATACGCTGTCTATAACGTCATCCTCCTGTCTACCACTATACGCTATCTATACCGTCATCCTCCTGTCTACTTCTATACGCTGTCTATACCGTCATCCTCCAGTCTACCACTATACGCTGCCCATACCGTCATCCTCCTGTCTACCTTTCCTTGTCTTTTGTCTTCATTCTGTCTGTAATTATTGTGGTCAATGCTTCATTGTCTTGCAAAATTCTCTTCCACCTCTTTCTGTTCTATTATGATTGTTATTATTATTGTTATTAATATTATTCTTATTTCATCTGAATCATTATTATCATCATCATTGTTGATGTTATCATTATTGTTATTATTACCATTATTATTAGTAGTAATATTATGATTACTATTAATAATCACTGTTTAGTATTGTTACTGATCATTTTCCGGACATATGGAAAGGATGAGTGAAGACAGACGGAACACGAAGCTAGTGGAGCAAGGCAGAGGGCGAGACTTGAGGACGAGAAGGAAGGGTGGAATGAAGGATGGAGGGAAGTATGGAGGGAAGGATGGAGAGAAGGATGGAGTGAGGAGGCTCTTGGGTACTAAGGTTGGAGTACGCAAGTGGGTGTGAGGCTTGCATGGGATAGAACGACCTGTGGAGCAATGGTATGCAGGGAGTGACGTGCTTACAGTGGAATGCCACGAAAAGGTGTTTGGGGCTTCTCTGCGGCGAAGGGGCTTTGGTTTTGGAGAATCATACATTAAAGGCAGACATTAGATGAGTCAGTGAGGTGTTTGTTCGTCTGTTCCTGACACTACCTCGCTATGGAGGGATATTGTAAAAGAAGCTATCATTATTAATGTAATTAGAATTTCTCATGAAAATGGGTGACAGCGTTGTTGACGGATCACTTAGGATCGTAACTGGATGTTTAGCTCAAGGCGAGGTGCTTGAGGACTGGCGAGACGCTTGTATGTTGCCACTGTATAAGGCAAAGGAAACATAAGTGAATGTTGGAATTACAGAGGAATAAATGTGTTGAGTACACGTGATACGTCCTGTGAGGAGTGGTGAGTTGAGTGAGAGGGTAATGACACTCACATTGCAACAGACTGGTGAGGAACAGTGTGAGTAAAGGAGTAGTATACTATGTGTAGACCATGAGAAATATTCAGAGGAATATATGTGGATCTGGAAAAGGGATATCACAGGGATAATAGAATTGCTTCGTGGAAGATGCTACGTGGAAAAAAACGAACAAATATGAAAAATCAGAAAGATTTATCATTATCCGCTTCAGCGAGAAAGACAGCGTCAGGAACAAATAAACAATGGCTTCATTTGTACAAATCTAATCTCTAGCTGTCATTTATAACGTAACTACAAAAGTCTACAACCCGCAAACAAACCACAAAAACTACTCACTGTTCTATCATTACTTCTTCACATACTATTGTTTCAGATCAACGGCAGCACGTCGCTCCCCGTATTCTACATCTACTCAATTCATTCTATCCCATGCACAGGTCCCGCCCTCCTGAATGTTTTGGCCTTGATAATCGAAAGCCTCCTTCACTCCATCCTTCCATGGAACCAATAAAGAAAACGTACCAAAAAAATAGACAAGGCCAGTACAAAAAAAAAAAAAAAAGAATCAAAATGAACAAGAAACGAGCTTAATAAAGGCACCATCATACAAAATATTAATGCAAAGAACGGGACTAATTAAAAAAAGAAAACGGAACAAAAAAACTAATTTAGAACTGGGTCCGATGAAGAAACAGAGTTAATTAATAGAGCGGAAATGATTTTGGATAACAGCACCCACTCGAAAACAAGATCCAACACAATTAATATATACAATATTAAGAAAGGGAACCAACACAGAAATGGGAATTGATACATATTCAAAACCAAAATATGAAACGGAACAATATCACAAAAACGAAAACCAATATGAAAAAGGATGAAAACGAAACCAGTGAAGAAAGAAAAAAGGGAATTAGTCTAAGAATACAAGACCCAGTTTGAAGAAGAACACAACGAGACACGGAAGCAGCATACACACTCAGACGACAGAAGAGTCCCAGCATGTGGAGACGGGGAGCAGAGATCTGAGCGGCCTGGGTTGCTAATAATAAGAGGGAGGGTTGGGCTGCTAAAGCAGCAGCAGCAGCAGGAGGAGCAGCAGCAGCAGCGTCGGCACTGATTACATCGCGGTGTGGAGGGATAAATCACTTTAGTTCATGGCCGCGAGCGACCTGTGTGTGTGTGTGTGTGTGTGTGTGTGTAAGCCGATTAGTGTGAAGAATCCATTCTAAGATGGGTAAGTATCGACCGTTGACAACGTCTCCTTCTGTGCAGTGTTATTATGGCTTCTTTCATGCTTCTTTCTTTCTCCTTCCTTCTTCTGCTTCTATTCTCGTGTTTCACTAATTCCTTCTTCTTCTTCTCTTCCTCCTCCTCCTCCTCCCGGGGACCTAAAGGTTTCCTCTTCTACTTCAACCTCAGCCTTCACATCTCTCATCCACCGTGTCAAACCCCCACAACCCCAGACGTTTCATTACCTTCTCCACAGACCAACCCTCTCCTCCCATACCCCCTATCCACTCAATGAAGGCTCCATCACAGTGCCTAGCCCCCTCCCATTCTTCATCTCTTACAAATGATCAAACCTCAGTAAAATTATCAGTCACTATCTCGACAGTGTTCTAATCATTTCAACTACTTCCTGAATGATTCTGATTCGTCAGCAGACTGACATCATCATCATCATCATCGTCGTCTTCGCCCTTCACAGGCGAACAGACGGAATACACCATAGTGGCGAAGTGCTCTGTTGACCATCACTACTAAAGCAACCATTGCAGTCAGAAAGCAATAGTCAAAAACTTATATATATATATATATATATATATATATATATATATATATATATATATATATATATAAACTAACCCTCGGCGTCTTCATTGCCACCTACCGAACAACGAAGTCATTACAGAGGGTAGGGAGCCATGATGGTATAGAGTCTGTCCCCGTGTGTCTCACACACACACACACACACACACACACCAGGAACTGGACTACTGACGTGCTGATGACAGCCACTTGTACGGCTTGACTCCCTCTCTGATACGAAGAGCAACAAACAATTAAAAAAGTGATAAACATTTACTAGATAGGAACAGAAGTGACCACTGAATTATCACTTACAAAAACAAAAGCCAATGCCAAAGCCACAACCAGTGAGTGACTGGTGATTGAAAATAGATGCGACGAGAAGTGAGTGAACAATTACAAAAATAGATAAATGTCTATCACTGAACGACCACTAGGAATGAAAGTGATCGATAAAGTTAAACCGAATTGAGTCCATTAACATACAAAAAGACCTAACAAAAACAACAACAGTGGTCCGTCATTCAAACCACAACGAACATACTTTCTTATCAGAATTAGAAGCTGAAACAAAAGTGAAAAACAAAAATAGCCCTAAGACAAGTTTCAAATAAAACTAAATTAGTGATCACAGAAACAGTTCCCACTTCATAACTTCATAACCGAACGACCAAACACAACAAGTGTTGCCACAGCAGGTAGTACGAAGGACAGCTAACATATAACAACTGATACCACACGAAGGAACAGGCCAAGCAACAAAAGCAAACAACAACAAATGCCAAACAAATAGCCATTAAAAGACACTGCTTTAGAGAAGCAAACAATAACAATAATAACAGCCTCAAACTACAATTTCAGACCAGATCACTAACGAGCAGCAACTACTGATAAACAGACCATTAAAACAGAAGCAACCATTACCGAGACCAGTGTCCAATAACAACAGCAAACTTGGCTAGGATGTGGCATTGCGGTATGGCTTCCCTGGCCTTCATACGTTGGTTCATATAATGTATTATAAGTTCTTCCCTTGACCGACTTCTGCACACAGTCAACCATGCATGATAGTTTTATAATTAATTCAGTATATATATATATATATATATATATATATATATATATATATATATATATATATATATATATATACAAAAGCCATATCTGTCATTCTTCCTTCGATGTCTATATCAGCTTAACCCTTTCAGTAAGAAGGTACGACCCTTAACAAGGACGATATATGATGACCTAGCCTTCGACTCTACCATTGTTGTCAAGGGGTTACTTATCATTAATCTTAATTCTAACTACATTAAGTAAATCATCTGTATATATCTGTTCTTATTCTCTTCCTCTACTGACCTACAAAACCACAGCTTCGAATCCAGATAACAGGATTAATGCAATAGCCCCATCATATATATATATATATATATATATATATATATATATATATATATATATATATATATATATATATGATCTTCCCAGACATGCTGGCGTATATTGCATATGTTCTATAACTATTTTCCTCTCCCAGTAGCCGTTCCGTAACGTGTATCTACAGAGATGAGGAATGTTACATCTGAGCGGACGAGCGGAGTTTGAGTATTGTTGTATTGTGGAATTATAAACCTGAGGGAAAATACGAAGGTTTGAGGATTATAGACATAAGGTCATCCCAGGTGAGGCATTATATTCCAACAATAATGAGGTGAAGCCATGTCAGAGATGGGAGCATACTAAGAGCATTATAATAGAGACTTATATAAATGCAAGAGCATAATGAAGTTACTTTTATAAAGTTTCTACCATTATGTGGCCTTTGTATGGCCTGTACCCTTACAAATGTTTGTCCGTTGTGATAGTGACCATAATAATGGATGATGCTATTGTAAGGGTCCCTTATAAAGGTGAGGCTACTAATAGTATGACATCATGAAAAAGTGACTCTATTGATATTAGTCTCTTTTATGTATTACCATTATAACTGTTAGAGTATTTCAAGAGACAATTATAAAGGTGAGAGACCTTTACTAAGGTGATATCAGTATAAAGGTTAGGTTAATATGACCGTGGGACTATCATTAACTTGTAAAGGCGAGATCACTATCATTATAAGGGTACAGTCATTATAATGGAGAACCTGTATAAAGATGAAGCTACTTTGTTATGAGGAACCTTTATATGTGCGAGACCAATATGTGAAACCTTTATAAAGGTGACGCCAATATGATAAGGGGACCTTTAAAAAGGTCCTACCAATACAATAATGGCCCCTTTATAAAGGTGACGCCAATATGATAAGGGGACCTTTAAAAAGGTCCTACCAATACAATAATGGCCCCTTTATAAAGGTGACGCCAATATAATAAAGTGACCTTATGAAGGCGAGGTTGGGGTCATTATAGACATGAAACTGATCGAAGACTAAAATCTTTATAAGGGTTAAACCCACTTATAAAGGCGTTGAGCATTATGGTCCAGGGAAGGTCATTAAAAGAAGGATGGACATCATCGTGGTGATGCCCTTATAAAGGGTGAGGGGCCATTAAAAGGGTGACAACATGATGGAGACCCACCCGCTCCCCATGTTGGTTCCATCGTTCTAGATTGCTCGTTTGGGTACACTAAACTGCTCGTATGAGCAGTACAAACTGCTAGTATGACTATCCTATATCGCTCGTCCGCGTGGGTTATTAAAAACTGCATCAGAGGCCATTCCCATCAGAAAACCTTGGACAATATATATATATATATATATATATATATATATATATATATATATATATATATATATATATATATATATATATATGTGTGTGTGTGTACTGTACGGATGTTTGCAAGATAAACTTTATAAAATATCGATATAGATAAAGTAATCGTGATCTTGAGTCACTCGAATTATAGGGGTATTTTCATATTGTTCTGGCGCGTTTCTTGGAATATCGTCTTATGCAGAGAGAGGGAGGAGAGATTTACAATTTTTTCCGGACGTTACAAGGGCACGATGGTGTTACGGTGTTACACCAAGGTGTTACGATGCATTACGAGGTGTTCCATTGTGTCAAGATGAGACTGCCAAGATGTTGTGATTTTAGGACTCCGTCAAAGGTGTTGTTGCGTGTTATAATGCCACTGTCAAGGGTCTTATGGAGTGTTACGCTGTCAAAGGTGTCACGATGAGTATCAAGGATCAAATCAAAGCGTTACGTTGTTATAACGACAAACGTTAGGGTGTGAAACGTTACGAACTGTATCGGGAGTGTTATGAGATGCAACATGACAAACACATTGTCTAAGAGACACTCTCAAGTTGTTGCGGCGAAGAACACAGTCAATTGATTTAGAAGACTGTCAAAAGGTAAAGAATACATTGACAGGATTCTGTGAAGGATGACAAGATGTTTGTGTCGTCTACTGACGGTGTCAAGGAAATTATCAAGTCTCTCAAGATGCTACAGAGAATGGAGTTACTGTCACTATTTATGTGAGACTGTCTGGGTGACTGTCAATTGACTGTCATGGACTGGCAATACGTGACAGACTTAACTTTCACGTGTTAAAAGATGCGAGTGTTGTGTTGCAGCGACAGTGACACAGAAATGATACGGACGTCCGCGTGTTACAAAGTTTGACAGACTCTATAATGAGCTTACAGTGACTGTCAAGGTGTTACAGTATGTAGGGGAGATACTGTCATCTTCTAACGCCGCGTTACGAAGACGCATTATGTATTTTCAAGGAAAGCATCACACAGCTTTACCAATGTTTCTTTAGACGTTACGTTCTTCCATGCGTAGGCTGACGAAATGTCATGTGCTGAACGTTCTACCATGCCACCTCGGTGTGACTGACCGCCTATGGGAGAGAGAGGTCACCACATGAGTGTGACAGGCCACGCACGAATGTTACGGGCCACCCATGAACGTGACAGGCCACCGATGGGTATGGGAGGCCGATCGTAGCTATGAAAATCCGCCCATGCGTGTGACAGCCCGCCCATCAGTGTGACAGGCCACCCATGGATGTGACAGGGCGCCCCTGGGTGTAATAAACCACCCAGTGGGTGGTGCAAGTCATGTAAATGGGTGGGAATGATTCACAAGTTGGCTACATCTCTCTCACACTGACACCACACAGAACACGTTGCTTATGAATGAGGTAGCCACGCCGCCCACCGTGGGCAAGACACACACACACACACACACACACGCACCCACCCACACCGCCTAGCAGAACGCCCATCAGGACGCCGTAAGCTGGATATGGTTGCTGTGGGTGGTGATGATAGTAGTAGCTGCAGTTGTGTATGAGGGCGCCCCTGTCTGGGAGCCCCTGTAGTCACTAGGGTACAGTAAGAGATTCACCTTCAGCCAAGGCCAGGTGGAAGGCAGCTTGAGGGGGACGGGGGAGGCGTGGCGGCCGTATAGCTCCTGTACTCACCATTCACCGTTACAGTCCCGGCGTGTCGTATGACCTGCAGCAGTAGGCAGCAACTCGCAGGGCCGTGTGTAATGTGTGTGTGATTGTGTCTCTCCTGCAGAAGTGGGCGTAGGGGAGAGACAGACAGACTACTGCAGCAGCGGCGGCGGCAGCAGTAGCAGCAGCACAGCAGCAGGCTGGCAGACGCGCGCGAGGCTCGTGCAGCGAGAGATAAAGAGAGAAAGAGAGAGATAGAGGGAGAGAGAGAGAGGGGGCGCAAGCGACCGACCAGTGGGGTTGGAGCGCGCGCGAGCAAGACTCCGCACACCAGGGCCGCTGGAAGACGTCTGGCTGGCGACTCGTCCCTCTCGCGCTCCTCCTCCTCCCTCCTCCTACCCTTGCCCGTACACCACGCACACACGTACGTACACACACAAACAACACATACACACACACGCACACACACACACACACACACACACACACACATACACGCACGCACGCACGCACACACACACACACACACACACACACACACACACACACACATCACCGCGTGCCCGCCCCGTAACTTCTTTAGCTCAGGTGTTGGGGAGCAGCACATGCATGTGTGCGTCCCTCCGTGTCATCATTACCCATCTGTGCTGTGCGGGGACGGAGCTCTACACTCGTGAGACCCCATCACCTCAGCAGTCTATGCTCATTTGTTATCCTCTGATCCTGGTTCACAGTACTCTATATATTCATTTCTCTTCCCTTGAAGTTTGCATCGACCCATCCTCTATTTCTTGCCTTGGCCTACTTTTTTGGATCTGGCCACAAATGAGTGTTCATGATGCCTTCCGATGTGTGAACACACTTCTGATTTAGGAATCAGATAAGAAAGATATTGCCTAGCTTGGCTATATGTGCTAGATAATAGACTTGCCAAGCCTGGACTGACTAAAATTAAAAAGCTTACGCAATTACCTGCTCCCCTCACTAATGATACTTCAAAAAAAATATATATATATACAGTGACTCACTATAAGGTATAGTGCCCCATATGCTTCTCTTAACCCGAAGCTATTGGTGTCTTACTTCCTGCAACACGATGGAACAAAACTACCGACTGAATACCAATATCTGATGACCTGCAAAACATCAGTACAAGATTATCTGCAACAATGGAGAGTGAACACGACGGAACAGTCTTCGAGCACGACAGTACAAACCTTCAATACAACAAGACGCGAGATCTCGGAACGACGAAACGACCCACAAGTGCAACGCGACGACCCTTAAGCGAGACGGTACAACTTTTGAGTGCGCCAATACGACCCGTGAATAAGATGGATTTCCATAATAACATTAAGCTAAGTACTCTTGCCTCATTCCACCGGGTCTCTGATGATTCGAATCATAGCTAGACACAGATCTTTCGACGATGTGATCCTTGATAGACAAAAGTCTACGGGATTGAACATCCCAGCTCTGTAGGGAGAGCTTCACCATCCTGGGTTGAGCACGTCCATGTTCACTTGACGGCGCCCCATATTCCAGGAGGAGGAAGAGACCGACACTCTGAGAGCAAGATGACCACTTGGCACCAGCTGTCTGGACTACTGCTCAGATGGTGTCATATTAATACCACCTGAGCCACGCTCACAGATGGCTCATTCCCAAGTCAATGAAAACACCTCCAGTTCTTACTAGCCGTTGGAGAACCACCCTACTCCTGGTATTTCCTTGGCATCAGCCCGAGGTGATGCGTCATACCATAGGCTATGGAATCTGCGTTTCTTGCTCTCATTGTGCGTCTTTACATAACGCAGGTATGGGAATACCTCGAGTTCATTCTCTGATCATGTCATTTACAATTTCTGGGCTCAGTGAACCTTCTTAATGCATTTCCTAGAGTGGATGACTTGCATGCTGTGCATAGCGTAAATGCGCCACCTGACTGGATGAATGAAACTCATTGCTTGAGTGTGCTCTTTGTTTGCATAACTTCAGCGTATCAGCTGAGTGCTTCACCCGAGTCCACCATCACTTGCTTCAACGACTTGGATACATTCCCTGACCTTCTCTTCTCAGTGCTTCACTTGAGTTTTTTTTTTTTTTTACAAAAAAGAAGAAGGCAACCAAACGCAGGTGGACTTAAGAGAGAAAAAAAATGGACGTATCACTGGATGTGTGTGGGCTTGCACCGTTCAACACCAACGTTATACGCTGACCGGACGAGAAAATCTTGACGCTGATTGGATGAAGCCCCAAATAGATACCGTATTGGTTCCATCAAGAACCATCAGCTCCTCCAGCAAACCACACTGGTTAAGGTTGTACAACATCAGATGTAGAAGCCTAGCTTGAGACACCGTAATTCAACTGTGATACAAACATACGAAACGAAACGTAATGTTTGTGTGTATGAAAGCCAGTCATAATCTACTGTGTCTCCCCCGCTGTAACAGGCATAGTTGGAAAATGTTGTGTCGTCAATAAGAATGCTGATCCTGTCTATGCCAATATGATTATCTTTTCACTAATATTCTCTTCAACATAGTACCTCCTTAAGTTATGGTTGTAGTTATAATTAAAACTGGAGCAAAAACACACCTATGAAATGTTGTCTGTATGTCTGACATACACAACTCACATAACTCGACGAATGTTCGACCCACTACAGTTGTAAAAATACCGATCCCTGCCACCCTCACTGCTCAAGTGACTCAAGAGCGTTGAGTCCAGCTGGCCTGTGTAACCATGGCTCGCTCGCTCATCAAAATCTGATAATCTCAGTAGCTGAGCCGACACCCCTGACTTTACCATACGTATGTTACATGTCCACGAAACTCCTACAGACCAGTTCAGCAAGAACGATCGCCCGTCATTAGCTGTACTGCCAGACTGTTTAAACGAACCCCTCCAGTACCACCCATGTAATTAAGACGTAAAAAAATCATTTAGGTGATAAGTATATGATAAGTAATAGTGATAAGTATATGTATAAACATAGCAGTACGGGAGCCGGGCAACTGCACCGTGGACGCCAAGTGGCTCCCAACCTACAAGAAGGAATTCGCCGGAGGTAGAGGTCCAGTGGTCGGGGATTTCGTCATGTCATCATCGAACATGTTGACTACTACCACCAACCAACCTCTCCCGAGACGCCTTAGAGACAGACGACTGTTGGGTGGGTGTTTGGATATGCTGTTTGGTTATAGCATCTTCTCAACCGCATACTTGGGTTTTGCTGTGAATTATTAATCATCCAGCTTTATCAAAAGCTCCAATACTGCATGTATAGATGTTTGAATTTTTTGATTCACTGTGAAGACTAAGAGCCATATTCTCTGAATATTTCGTAAAGATGTGGTTGTCAAAGGATAAGAGACAGAGCGGTGGAGTGTATAAATAGATAAGGATCAAGGACTCCGTCCATACTGCAATGGAGGTGACGAGAAGGAGAAGAATTCTTGTCAGTCCCATGAACATTTTTGGGCAAAGTGGAGCTCTGGTGGAAGGCCGCTCATAACAAACCCACGCAAGACTTCGCCAACATAGGGCGTCCGATGTGGTTCATGTGGAACCTAACCTAACCTAGCCAAACTCCCATCTTGTAATCGAGGTCAGTACGAGAATCTTGACAACCTTTCAATTCTCGCCTGTCACGTCCAGTCACAGTGAATGCTATATCTCGTGGGTCGTCCTCCAGCGTGATGCTGTGAAGCGATTACGAAAACACGAAAGTGGTGCAAATGTCACCACACTTCCTGAGAACTCTTCCAACCGCCTCGTGCACCACAGCTTACAGGACGGGGCGACGGACGGGGAACGTGACGTGACGCCGTGTTACAGCTACGCGAAGACAGACTCGCGTTCATGTTATATTTACCAATGCTTCAATTCCTGTAGTAACTTTCAGTCGGAAAGCAAACGTGAAAACGTGGCCTAGTTTTTACAATCCTCGTCACGAGTTCTGTAGGTGTGAATGATTCGTGTATTATACGTAATACATTGAGAACGTCGTCTCTTGTAGTTAACGGAGCAAGCGTGAAAAATGATGAAAAATTACGGGTTTCTTTCTGGTCGCATGACAGATACCGGAGTGACGTAGGCTTCATCAGATTCGCTGCTAAACATACGAAATGTTCACACTAAGAAAATGGGTCTTAATTAGTTACAACACAATATGGCAACTTTCATGTAATATGAAATGTTGGTTATAAGTCTAACAAACAACTATAGGTTATGTAAGGACCGCTAGTTAACCTTACACGGCCCTCCGCTGCTTGGGGTAGTGAAGAGGTAACGGGGACAGGGGTGAAGGGAGGGTTGCGAGAGGGTAGGGGACAGGGAAGGGGAAGGCCATGCAGGGAGTGGTGAGCTGGGCGGAGGGAGGGAAAAGCCGTGCAGGAGCTGGGGTTAGGGGGGGGAGCGAGGGCAGTGCAGGTGTGGCTGGGGTGGACCGTGTAAGAGGTGGGGTCGGGAAAAGGGAAGGCAGTGTAGTGGGTTGGAGGCCGGAGAAATGGGGGTGCTCGTATTTGGGGAATAAGTCTTATAACCTACAACGTGTCGACGTGCACTACGTCTGGCTGCTAAAGCGCCGAAAATGACCGAAGCTTCGAAGCCCAAAATGATCAAAGCGCCAGAGTCTAAAATCATCGAAACTTCGAAGCTGAAAATCATCGAATCTTCGAAGCAAGGTTCAAGGGAGGCTGAAGAAACTAGCACAAAGTAATCAGCTCACCTGATCATAGTGGAACAAGCACTCGCCATGGTTGATCCATCTGTTCACCTCTTGGATCCATGACACTTCATTTTGTCTTGTACAAAGTGGTCATTGTTTCGTAAGGATCGATTGGGGATCTTACTCCTAATTTACTGTAAATTCGATTTCAAATACTCGACACTTTTTCTGTTGCGTTTTTGTAATATCATATTTGCAGTTCACCATCATTTCGAATAGGATTCTGTAGTGACACTGGTGAGTAGCACACACTTATCTGGCTTGTTAGAATTGGACACACAAAAAAATCCTGCCATAGTATACTCAACCTCATCGTTCAATGTCAACAATGTAGTGAACACTATACGTCTTAAGTCACTCTTTGAACCTAATACCACTCTTCTGCGTCACTGTCCACACGAAACAACACCACACCGCCATAACGATTGACATCAAAATCTGTATACAACCCACTCAGCACTGTCGAATGTTTACTGTTACCACCGAGCGATGCCATTCGTAGGCACACTGTAATATCCAACACAGTTTTTCTGTTACCATTGTATATATCAAAACTAATCGTTATCAGTCACTGTTTATATTGGATTATTAATCAACATCGCCCGAAATCACTATTCATGTAAAGGAATATCATCAGTTTTGAAGAATTATTTATTTGCACGGCAAGTAAGAATGAAGACTCATACTAAATGCACGGAAATGAAGTGCGCGTGTAAGATATGCCAGATACTCCCATATTTGCGACATCTGTTGAACAGAGTTAAAACTATGAGAGACAAGAATCATTATACGGACTTTCTTATATTCTAAGGTTTAGTTTCTCACTTTTTTGACATATGTATATCACATATGATACGCATCTTAAGGTGCATGAGCGAGACAATGTCTTGTCCTAATTTCTGAGTTTGTTATTCACTTCCTGTCTCTCACATTTCTTCGCTCACACTTTGTCATAATTGTTAGATGAAACCTTACTCTGATGGTCACACTGATAAATGTCATTTTTCCTGCTCAACATTTGCCTGATAAAGATTATGGGGAAAAAATAGTTTCTTATACATCAAAACTTCTTATTTTCTGAAAGACAGACACATTAAGGGTGAACACATACGAGGAAAGAGAGACACACACGAACACAAGGAGACAGAGATTAACACACACACACACACACACACACACACAAGGGATAATCTCATCACTGGAAGCTAACCTAGTGGGAGGGAGACGCCGAGCGACCCACTTGACACACAAGCATGAGGATGATTCTCATGAATCTCTGTGCTGTGGAGTGAACACGAGGTCTGTGCTGTGAACACGTGACGGTCTGTGCTGTGGAGTGAACACGTGGGCTGTGCTGTGAACACGTGACGGTCTGTGCTGTAGAGTGAACACGAGGTCTGTGCTGTGAACACGTGACGGTCTGTGCTGTGGAGTGAACACGTGGTCTGTGCTGTGAACACATGACGGTCTGTATGGTGGAGTGAACACGTGGTTTGTGCTGTGGAGTGGATACGTGGGGATACGCACCAAAGATCTGATGCCCTGCTCCTTTCCGTGAGCAGTGAGATGAGCAAAACACGAAAGACATTAGTAACAGAACCGCGCAAGAGGCGAGAACGATGTTAGTTAGGGTCAGTTGTGATACACACAAGTAACTCATTATTAGTTCATGTCGTCTCCTCTAGTTGGAGAGTCCTTGTGCTTTCTGTAGTACCAACCCCGTGTTCCCTTCTCTAATATCTTCATATTCTTCTGTTCATCCTATTTACTTACATTCCAGTCAATGCCTGGAAGAAACAGTCTTACCTCTGACAGTCGTCCAGATGATGACTCGACCCTCAAACGCCGCCAGATATGTTGGACGTTACTGAAGACATCTGAGTTTGCTGTTCGACTCTCTCCCTCTCGAATTATTATTATTATCATTATTATCATTATAAGTAGTATTAATAGTAGTAGTAGTAGTACCAGTAATAATAGTAGTAGTAATAGCAGTAGCAGTAATATCATTACAATTATTTTCGTTATCAGCATATGGTCCTAGGATCCATTTCATGGGGCTCCTACAGCTTCGAGGCAGCACAACAACGAGAAGCAATGATACACTTCCTAAGAGCGAAAGTAATCCTCCAACGCGGCTGTACTACCTTTCTGCGTTACTCCGTCGCCGTGATGGTACAGACGTGTGTGAAAATGGTCTCAAGCTTCGGTCTCCAGTTAACGTCATCTTCAAACATCAGTATGACCAGTGAGTCACATGGCTTGTACTGTATTTATGAGAGTAACGAATGTAACCGAAGCTGAAGGATGTCTTTTACCCCCGCTCTGGATCCCCTCAAAACACCTAGCCATATCTGGCAGGAGTCGTCGCTAAGGTGCCGCTGTCGCTGCTTAGGCGGAAGCCAAAAAATGCCGCCTACAGTGTTACCACAACCTGTCGGTCTTTCATTCTGCTGTTTTTACGTTAAAACAGCTCTTGTAAGGCGATATATAATAGATAGATAGATAGATAGATAAATAGAGGGACAGATGGATGGATATCAGTTAGGAGAGCGACAGTTCGAGTGTAAACCGTTCTTCTTTCTCTCATGCACAAGTGGTCATAATGGTCACATGACAACGGCCAATAGTATTGTATTCTCGACCCCAACACTATAAACCAAAACCCCGGGAACCTCGGCAGGAGGGCTGGCCACCTGGTCTCGCTATATCCAGTGGCAGACAGGACACACATATAAAATACACTTTTGTGATTCTAGGCCATTTCCTAGTCACTCTGTCATTTCCACTCTGTTTTAATCGCACTTCAGTAGGAGTTCATACAATTCTATCTAACATGTAATTTTTCTATACATGTGGAATCTAGTGTGATGCTGGGATTTAAATAACTTTATTAAGTACTGGCACCTGATGAGGTGGATTGTCTCCACGAAACGTACATGTACAGAAAAATTACGTTAAATAAAAATGTATGAACTACTGAAGTGCGATTTCGCTTTCATACACACACACACACACACACACACACACACACACACACACATATATATATATATATATATATATATATATATATATATATATATATATATATATATATATATATATATATATATACACACACACACACACACGAGCTTACATCACGAGTGAAAAGACTACTTTTATGTAAGGTTTATCATCAGGAGCAGTCTCGTCAAAGAATTAATCTTTTCAAAGGACTCCATCATTCTCCTGCTAACGTAAATAGCTCAGCCTTGCAGTTTCGGTGCCCTTTCAAGGAGTCCTGGAGCAATCATAATTAAATTTAAAGGTAGAGGACATTCCTGGAGTAGGAACCAAGATCTACATCTATGATGGGATGATTTCAAAATCTAAGTCTCTCTTTATCTCTCCTTGTTCTTCCTTGAAAATGTTGCTAATCATAGGAAGTAAAATTGTGGGGCCATAACAAGAAACTCTACGGGGGAAACAACACATATGCCCCAACACACTTATGGATATCGATGTTGCAAGTAATGAACATGAACTAACAATACAGATGAACATGACACGAAGTGTTGCAGATGATATACATGATCCCATGTGTTACAGATGATGAGCATGATCCCAAGTTTACAGATGAATATGGTCCCATCATATGTTACAAGATGACAAGCGTTACATGGCGATGAAAAGACCCCAAAATGTTACAGGTGATGAACATGGTCCCAATTGCTATAGATGAACATAATTCCATGTTACAAATGATCATGATTCTAAATATAACAAATTAGGAAAATCAATCTAAGTATTACACTTGATGAATAGGTTATCAAATGTTGCTAATGATGAACAAGATCCCACGTTACAAGTGAGGAACTTAGATTTGAGAAATAGAGTCATTGGTCATGAATTATTCTAGGGTATTCATAAGAAACATAACCTAAGGAATAAAGACAAAAGAATGGGAAAGCAAAATAGATCAGAAGGGTCTTCTTTAGATAGGGGATACGTGTAGCCCGACTGACGAAAGTTAGGAAAATTGCAGAGCATACATAATAAATGCTTGCTAGGTAAAATGGATATTTCAAAGAAAGTCAGAAACATGGAGGTTGACAAATCAACACTAAAGGGTCAACCTGAAAAGTAGGTGACACTAAAATCAAAAAGATTATTAAAGCAGGTGGCTGATGGATGTAAAGCAATGATTGATTTTGTACTGGGTGATCATACACCAAAGAGGAAAGGTGGAGGAAAAAAGGAAAGCTCATTGATATAACACTGTGTGATAAAGAAATGCCAAATGAAGTAAAAGAAAAAAGAAAGATGCCCTTATATTCATATTTTCATCTTTGTCCATAACAAGGAAAATAATATCACATCCTACACCATTCACCCCAACATATCCATCAATACACCTATCAAAATACTAAATCATTTAACTAATGTCTCCATATCATTACAAGTTTTTTGCATCCTGAACAACCTTGCCACCCCCTATTGCTCCTATCTTGTATGCGTCCATATCATCAACAGCTGAAATAACGCCTGTACGAGTGTACTGTTTAATCTACAGCAATGGTAGGAAATCTTTAATCTAAGTAAAACAAGGCAATTCTTACTGTGCATAAAGTCACCCATATACACATTCATATGGGTACATACCAGTGTTCAAACTCTGTGGATATGAAAACCATTATTTCACTTACTAGTAATGCATTGGTAAATACTTCCTTTGCATGTAATGACATACACCGCCCCCACATTCACATGAAAACATAAACACATTTACAATGAAGGATTAGGGAGGAGGTATGGAGGTATGGTTCAATAAATGTCAAGTAGCACAGGAGCCTCAAGATGTGCTGGGGAAAAGATACAGGTAGCTAATCCAGCCAGCCAGCCCTTGTAAGACAAGAGAATTATGAACAAGTAAAGCAGGATAAGAAAGAAGAAAAGAGAAACTTTGAAAATAATATCATGGACAGGAAAGGAGAAAATTCAAGACTTTTCAATACATTTATTGGGAGCAAATTGTCAGTTTGAGATAAAGGACTGAAAAGGAAGAGTTGTTGAGTATTATCTATGGATAAGTGGGAGGTTGAAAGAAAAGTCCATGTGTTTTCATAGAAAAAGACACTGAAGTGCTGAAACCAATGAGATGGAATGGGAAGATGATTTCAGAAAGTACCAAGTTGTCAAAAAAAAGACTAACGGAAAACTAAACAGTCCTAACCCATACAAAGATTATGGTTATGATTAATCAACATGCAGATGTGTGCACATAAACCTGAGAAAACATTTGAAATATTGCTCAAGATGATGCAAGGAAAAGGCAAAGTGCAAGGAAATGGTAAAGGATAAATATCATGCCTATCTATTAGAAAGGAAGCTTGAGAAGAGGTGCCAGTGTTCCTTATGATTCTTTCACAGGAAAAATTACCTAAGCAAGAGACTACATGATTTCGGGAAAGTGTGTAACCAACCACTTATTTTTCAAGAGGGTGAGCTCTGTTGTAAACAAAAGAGAAGGCTGGGTGGATTGTTTGTATCTAGACTGCCAGAAAGCATTTGACACTATGCTGCATGGAAGGCTGAATAAGAAGCTAAATTATTGAGTAGCACTTCGAATGGGTAGGAGATTATCTTAATGGAAAGGAACAAAGGATGCATGCCAATGTTACTGATAACATTGCCAACAGTGTACAGTGGAAAAGAGTGGACAGCAAAAACTAATCTATGGTCTAGGCTAACCCAATGTTCTTGTAGGCAAGGCTTTTCATTACAGGACATTTGTGATTAATAAGACATGCAATGATTCATCTTCCTGATTAAAACAATTATTTCAACTTGCTTTAATCCTACATCCAATTTTCTCACTAAATGGCATGACAAAGGAATCCAAATCTACAGTAATAACAGCATAAGCTTACACATGGATTTCCTGAGGTGCGTTTTAGTCGAGCATCTTGACATTATTGCTACATATCTACCATGGTACAGTAGAAGTCAAATTCAAGATTCAAATACCTGTGTATGTTTGTGGTGGTTAGAGTGTTCTGATTTCATTTTCACTGATCTGTTTTCAGTGCTGGATGGGCCAAATTCAGCTTAGTCAAACAGAACAAGCTCTTCCTTAATCTGGCTGTGTGAAACAGTAAAGCTATTGATGGAAAAAAAGTTTCAGATATGAACAGCAGAACAATAAGAATTGCAGATGCTATGGAATACAGAGTAATGCTCCACAGGAAACTTTTTAACTGATTTGGTAAGGATTTATTACCAATGCTCTACTTCACTGCCAGAATGGTTTGGTACAGAGCACTAGCCACGGTTTAAAAACTTCGTGTTTACAAAGTAAAGAAATAATTTCCAAGAACTAACCTTACAATACCACTATAGTACTCTAAGCTTTCTAATGGTAAATACCAGATGTATTCATAATGAATCTTAGTCCAAAGGAATTCAGGAAAGCCACTGTACAAAGAAGATATACTTTCATTCTGGAAAGCTATGTGACCCCTATTTCATTCTTCAGCCAGACAAAACTGATTATGAAATATTCACTTGGACAAGTAATCGGTCCATACTCTTGGCTTAGCTGTTAATCAAAGTTTGAAGAGACCTAAGAAAACTATACCCATCAACATTGAGAGATAGCATGAAAACATATTAGCTCTAACCAATAACTAAGATAAATATTCTTTTTATGCATGACAACATCTTACATGATTAAATCAGATCAATCAAACACAGCTACAATTACCACTTTATTTACATCAAATGATGTACATATTTGATAAATATCTACAACCTATATACATAGAAAATTACAAAAATTACATGCTTTATATTTCGGCCATTACATATTGCAACAGTTTAATATTCAATAAATAATGCAAGAAAATAGAAGCAGACTGTCTATCATTCCGACGTTGTAAATGATGCACGAAACTAATGCTGATAAACAAAATGGCTGACAGTAATTATCATAAGATATATCACATATATGTTTGTGAGGTATCACAAGGGTAGAATTTATCTTTGGTCCTTCATAATAAGTAAAATACATGATCTGGAGAAACAGAATTTAAGAAAATGGGGTCAGTGAAAGAAGTAAATATTCAAGTACAGAAGTGAATGAAGCATATATATATATATATATATACATATATATATATATATATATATATATATATATATATATATATATATATATATATATATATATAGTAAATGAGATGTATAACTAAAGAAATGTTTTTCTCAATCAAAAAAGGGTAAAAATTGATGGTAAGAAATTCAAGGAATTAGCCTCAAAAGTAGTGAGAGTGTGAAATGGGGAAAGCCTCATTTGAAAGGTAAGAGTTTTTTTCCCCATGGTTTATCATGCTTGTATGACATTTTTTATGTCAGCTGAGATCACACAGGCAAGTACATGCAACCACTGGCAAATGAATGCCCTAACCATGGCCATTTCATTAATGCTGCACTTATACATACACCCTTAGCCTATGCCAGGATGAACAGCTAAATCAACTGTTGGCAAACTGCCCTAGTCAGGGTTTGAACCCAGATCTGTGCATAAATCATGGTTTATAACATTAACCACTACACTACAGAGGCCCATTTGCCAATTTGTGCCAGGTTTGAGAATGTGCCAACAATTAGAAGCTTCAATTAGATAACTCAGTCACACTGTCTACCAGTTCTCAAGTTGCATAAATGTATTCACTAGTTCTAGAAAAGGAGTTTAACATACACACTGTCTTCCAACCTGTACAATTACGTTATGATGACTGAAAAAGATAGAAGAAAAAGAACAATTTTAGTCATACCAGCAGAATAATCCATGTGAGGAAAAACTCTGTTCATTAAACTTACTTTCTATTGATACAACTGTTAAAATATACAGGGAAGAGGGTTAACAATTTCAAGACAGCAAAAAATAACCACAGGGAGAATACATTTCTGAAAAGAAATAACCAATAAAATAACATTTTGAAAACACTACCTCTTAACTGAAGATTATCTATCTAATTTTATGAGGCTAAAGTGAAGAGAAAAACTAATATCAACAGAGCTATAAAAAAAGAGTAATTACAGAATATTATTCATTCTTAGCAGAAATATCCCAAACTATGGTGCATCTTTCCTGCAGTCATGGACAAATGACCTTTCTGTTACCTACAGTGTTGTAAAAGCAGACAAAAATGATATCATCAGCAAGAAAAAGCAAATGGCACTGTATTGCAAAATAAGGAGAAATCCTATGTCATAAAACATAACTAAAAGGCCGACATTCTTTCTAGTATCTACATCCTCCCTTGGGACATAAAAAATGTAATTACTTTTCAACAAAACAAGGTGGAAGCAACATTTACCTGCAAAAAAAAGAAGAGATGCTAAAGCACAATCCTCAAGAATAAATAACTATATTCTAGTTCCAAAATCTTTATCAGAATCCAGATTTTTCTAACATCCAGGAAATTTTCCACAACTTCTTTTTCTTTATCTTCAAACCTCAAACCTGAAGTGATCAATGATGAGACATTACAAACATTCCAGCAACAAATAGTAACATATCTCAAGCTATGTGACCAAGATAATGCTATTTCAGATTCAATACTTGAAAAACTTGTCACTCAAAAAAATAAAAATTCACCCTGGGAAACAACTGACAAAATAATCAGCCAAACAATATTATGACAGTTCCAAAAGCATCTTGATAAAGTCCTTGAATGGTCTGCTCCAAAAAGGTTTACTTCATGAAATCATTTCACAAAACTGGGATCTGATCTAAACACAGACCAGTGAGGCAGTTTGACTTAACATTACTGCCTGGTGTTAAGTATACAATATCAGTAAATTATTTACATATATATCTACATAAAAAGTACAGGAATGTTATTGTCACAATGGCATAAAAGAGTTGAACCACTGCTTTCTACATAAATTTTGGTTATTTGTCATTATATTCACAAAATAAAACCTTTAACATTACTTACAATAGATACAATATACTATTTACACAAATGAAGTAATGTAAAGTACCAGTGAAGGCAAATTCCTGCCGTTTAGTTCACATTCCCCCCCTTAAAAAGAAAATTCTGACATCGATGTCAGAGCACTTACATAAATACTTTCCAGCTAAATATTGTGACATAGGCACACACAGGTTAAAACTACAGTGTTTAAGGTCAAAATAGGAAGCAGAGCCTAAGTATTGGTGTAATACTTGGATGATTTCTTGATTCTGCAATTACTTTATTACATTCTCCATCTTTAAGCAACACACAGCCTCTCAGTACAAAACAAAATTTCCAAAATTCCTCTCAAAATCAGTTACCATCTACATGACATTGTATTTCCCTGACTGAGATGAATTGAGCATGTTAATCTGTCATCTGATTTTTTTTCTGCTGTTGTGTACTGTGTATTTCTTAAGTAAGAAGTAAAACTCTTTATATACCAGCTTTTATTCTAAAAATGTGTTCTTAAAAGGAATTTCAAAAATCTTTCATGTAAGCTGCCACATGTTTTAACTGCACACTATCAAAAGAGGATTCCACTAGTCTGGTCAAGTGTTACTGTTATAACTCTATGATCCTTGACTGTCTTTCAAATAAAATACATAGCTAAATAGCATTATGGTACATATAGGATCAGAGGCCAAGGAGTAGTACCTATGATAATGGTTTCTTAAAATGGTGAAGTTCAGTCTTAAAAAGAACTTCACTATTAACAATGACATTTTTTCTTCTCTTTGCCAGCTGAAAAGGATGCAACAAATGAATAAGCTTTACAAGGAAACAAAAATGACTGTAACTGCACTGATATTACCCTATTATTACTCGTTTTTTTTTTTAATTTTCCAAAAGAAGGAACAGAGGGGGGGCCAGGTGAGGATATTCCACAAAGGCCCAGTCCTCTGTTCTTAAACGCTACCTCGCTAACGCGGGAAATGGCGAATAGTTTAAAAGAAAAAGAAAGAAATATATATATATATATATATATATATATATATATATATATATATATATATCCCTGGGGATAAGGGAGAAAGAATACTTTCCACGTATTCCCTGCATGTCGTAGAAGGCGACTAAAAGGGGAGGGAGTGGGGGGCTGGAAATCCTCCCCTCTCGTCTTTTTTTTTTTAATTTTCCAAAAGAAGGAACAGAGAAGGGAGCCAGGTGAGGATATTCCCTCAAAGGCCCAGTTCTTGATGCTACCTTGCTAATGCGGGAAATGGCGAATAGTATAAAAAAAAAAAAAAAAAATATACAAAAGTCAGTAAATAGCTTTTTTTTTATTTTTTGGGTAGCCATGAGTACCAAAATGATTCTGTACATCATATGGGAGCTTGATATCTCTATCCATATCCAAAATAATCTTTCTCAATACCTCCCAGGTAGCACAAGCATCTCCAAAGTGAATCAGTGGCTGCCATATTACTGGTCCTTAACTTTATATCTACCACTAGCCTACAAAACAGCTGAAATAAATCCTCAAAAGGGCAAAATTGGACTTCTTTCCATTACCTGAGAGGAAATAAAGACTCAATGGTCTATAACCAGAGTGGTTTGACAAAATGCAACGACTGGAAGACACAAAATTCTTTGAAAAATGCAGGTCTTCTATTAAGTAATAAAATATTCAAGGTCTATAACTAGTGCTTTAAAACATAATACAGTACTTTTCAACTGAAGCATGTCCTGTTGGTTTATTTTCATGAGCTTGGATTAATTAGTTTTTACATATATATATTTTGTGCTATTAACTGTCATGTTCTGCATAATTACAAATAATACATGATAATTTCTAAACAAATATGCTTTTTTCATGGAAGCAGATCATACTAACATTTTGTCCTGAGGTAAATCAATACAATAAAAATGCTGCTTGACTGAAAATGCACATTATGTCAGCATTATCACAGGAGTAAGATCCCTCAGATTCTAAGTGAATGTCCCAAATAGTAAAGAATAAATATAAAACTAGGAATTTAAGCTCCTCAGACCAAAGACTTATGTAAACAAAGAAAATTAAAAAAATCGGAGTGACTTGCATTCTTACCTCGCCTAAGAGATTCCAAGGAAGTAATGAAACAGGTACAACTGTTAATTTTTTCCACATCACATTTCTGGGTATCTCATAACATCACAAATCTGCTGCAGCTGTTTAGCTACATGAATGATTCACATTACCTTCTAATTTCAAGGACTCGTGGGACTGACACTCTAATGAAATGGCAACATAATTGATTGATATACATAAATATAATAATAGTCCTTTCAATCAATCAAAGCCCACACTCTAAATAATCTCATATCATATGGAACAAGTCACCTATATCAGATGGAAAGAAAGGACCATGGAGAGGAAACACTCATATTTCAAAGAAAAAAAGCAAGGACTGAAAGGATCTGATTCCCAGTCTTAATTAAACTGCTGAATCTTTCAGAGTAGAGGAAAAGTAAGCTCCTCCTCTAAAAGTATGAAAGTAACATCATTACAACAGAGTTGAGAAAAAGATTGAGATAATCTACCTTTGCTATGCACTTTTAAAATATCTGAAGAATCCTCATCTCCTTATGGGAGAAAAGTTAGATCCAGCATTCCTTTCAAATGTTTCACTTATCACTTAAAATTCCTGAGAACTTTAACTAATTATCAAAACAATCAACTGATTCATCATAACAATTCTGTCAAGTACAGCATAAGAAAGAACACTAAACTGTAAACAAGTGGTCTAATGATGAAAGTGAAACCTCACCAAGTTCAAATCCACTAGTTAGGAGACACCTTTCTCCACACAGCAGGTACAGATTCTCCTCTTCAAACATAATACAGTATCCATGGAATTAAACATATAAAGTTACTTCAAAATCCACTGGTTTAAAAAATCTTGCTGATGGTAATCTCATACTCATAACTAATTACATAACTTACCTCATTCATATGTGAAGAGTTATCTAATTACTGAACGCATTCAGGATATTCGTACAAATCCATGAATGAAGTTAAAAAAATCTCCCAGTATCTTTCAAGGTGCTATGCTGGTAAGTAACTGTCTATAAAAGACATACTACTGTAAATGAGCTTTAACGACTTCGTCACTAACAAGTAAGCTGCATGAAAAGACTCATTATATAAATATATATTCTCAGTGAATGGTTCTCAGTGAATGTAGGTTTGCGGCAGGGGTGTGTGATGTCTCCATGGTTGTTTAATTTGTTTATGGATGGGGTGGTTAGGGAGGTGAATGCAAGAGTTTTGGAAAGAGGGGCAAGTATGAAGTCTGTTGGGGATGAGAGAGCTTGGGAAGTGAGTCAGTTGTTGTTCGCTGATGATACAGCGCTGGTGGCTGATTCATGTGAGAAACTGCAAAAGCTGGTGACTGAGTTTGGTAAAGTGTGTGAAAGAAGAAAGTTAAGAGTAAATGTGAATAAGAGCAAGGTTATTAGGTACAGTAGGGTTGAGAGTCAAGTCAATTGGGAGGTGAGTTTGAATGGAGAAAAACTGGAGGAAGTGAAGTGTTTTAGATATCTGGGAGTGGATCTGGCAGCGGATGGAACCATGGAAGCGGAAGTGGATCATAGGGTGGGGGAGGGGGCGAAAATTTTGGGAGCCTTGAAGAATGTGTGGAAGTCGAGGACATTATCTCGGAAAGCAAAAATGGGTATGTTTGAAGAAATAGTGGTTCCAACATTGTTGTATGGTTGCGAGGCGTGGGCTATGGATAGAGTTGTGCGCAGGCGGATGGATGTGCTAAAAATGAGATGTTTGAGGACAATGTGTGGTGTGAGGTGGTTTGATCGAGTAAGTAACGTAAGGGTAAGAGAGATGTGTGGAAATAAAAAGAGCGTGGTTGAGAGAGCAGAAGAGGGTGTTTTGAAGTGGTTCGGGCACATGGAGAGAATGAGTTAGGAAAGATTGACCAAGAGAATATATGTGTCGGAGGTGGAGGGAACGAGGAGAAGAGGGAGACCAAATTGGAGGTGGAAAGATGGAGTGAAAAAGATTTTGTGTGATCGGGGCCTGAACATGCAGGAGGGTGAAAGGAGGGCAAGGAATAGAGTGAATTGGAGCGATGTGGTATACCGGGGTTGACGTGCTGTCAGTGGATTGAATCAGGGCATGTGAAGCGTCTGGGGTAAACCATGGAAAGCTGTGTAGGTATGTGTATTTGCGTGTGGCGACGTGTGTATATACATGTGTATGGGGGTGGGTTGGGCCATTTCTTTCGTCTGTTTCCTTGCGCTACCTCGCAAATGCGGGAGACAGCGACAAAGCAAAAAAAAAAAATATATATATATATATATATATATATATATATATATATATATATATATATATATATATATATAAAGTGATCTTGAGAGGTCTGTGATAGTTACAGTCTCTCTCAAAAGTATGCAATTCTTCACTAAAAGTTACACAACTTGATTATAATAATGCATACTGACTAAGGACGAAGGACCACAGATAATAATAATAATAATCAGAACACTCAACTTCAAGTGTCTGCAAAAAACTTCATACACCTCCCTAAACATTTTCAAAGGTGATGACACTTACATTTTAGGGCTTTGTCATCACTTCTTTGGCATTGATTATTATCTGAAAATGGCTGGTCATGGAATTGGCTAGGTCCCTAAAGTATTCTAGGTTCAAGTCTTGGACCCATAGGTCTTGATCTCCTGAAACAAAAGAGGCACTGATGAGGTGTTGCAAGAAGCAGCTGCCTGGCCATGTGTTCTGAACACCCAATGCTCTTAGAAATCTTGTGTGTATCAATATTTTCCTGCTTCCAGTGAAAATGTGGGCTTTCTCCTCCTAAGAAAGGCAAAAGCCAACCATACTGAAGCATAGGTGGAAGATATACAGAGCCTAGAAGCAAAATTCCCAAAAGCAAAATGGTAACGAGGAAGAGCAAAGAAAGAATATCCTTCCCTCAAGACAGCCTGAGGCTCACTGAAGCAGGTTGCTAGTGCTTACACCTTTAGAAACACTACTCTCAGCGACCAGATGTATGATGAGTTCACCCTGAGAGCATCACATGCTAGTATCCAAAATAAACCTTTGCCGTGTATTGCCTTTGAAAATATATGGGGTCGGAAAATGTTTTTTGCGGACAAAGTTTGTTAATGCAGTAAAACCAGTACATCTTACCAGCATTGCCTTTGTATAGGGTGTACGTATCAACCCAAATGAATCTCTACTGCCCTACCTCTAATCCTGCTATGTTGCTTATGGATACATTCCACAAGAAATATTGTGCTGGTATCTCTATGATCACGGTGATGGCTATATTTTTGTTTATCGGTGGAGCTAAAGTGAGGTACATATGATATTACAGCATCAATGTCTATTGTGATAAAACATAAATAACATTAATAAAATCCTAAATAAAGGTTGCTGCAAAATCTATCATTTCTTGTTTTCATAACCATATTGACAAATAAGGTATTGCGTGACCCCGCCTTTATCTAGTTACACTATAAGTAAGGTTGCATTATCCATGGATGAAAAGGAGTACAATATCACTGAGAGATTCTTATTCTAAAGGAGTCTATCATGTCCCTCCTATTGCCTGTAGTTCATCCTTGAAATTGCAGGAGCCTCATAAAAGGGATTATGGGGTAACATAATCAAATTAACCACAGTGAATAAATTGGTTAAACATAATTATATTGCATTACCTTTCTTTCACTAACTGTTCTTTATTTAAGCACTTCAACTAATTTATACAATTTCCTTTCACCACTTAGCCTTGGAGGTCTACCGACCTTCATGAGGTTCTAGACTAGTAAACTAGGTAGGATTCTGACAAGTACTGACAAAAACTATCAAGAATCAGATGTTAAAAACTTCTTTACAAGTTGAAATCCAATTAAATGTGCTAATCAAATTTTGTAATAAACAGAAAACTGACAATGCCAACTAGATAATTGTTTCATACATACAACTTGGTTATCAAACATGAAAAGTTTAAATGTTTTCTCATTCCAAAGATATGAAAATCTAACCTCACCAAGTGTTTGACCAGCATCTAAACAACTTCCACCATCTTCTGCAAATCTCTCTGACGCTGTAATCACTTCAATGAAATACATCAACAGACAGACATTAGTGTTCTTCATATTCCAAAGGTGCAATTTCCCCTAATAATTTGTAACCTATTCCATAATGCTCAACATTTGAAAATATTTTCAGCCTTTACAAAAAATGTAAATAACTTGTACTCTTAACATTATGTATTTCAATATCAAACTTGGGTACAACAACTCTTTTAGCTTTCTGTACATCGAAATATACTGGATACACATGCACCTGTCAATAGCAAAGAATTCTCAGTTAAATTCAGTTATCTATAACTCTCATATGAGTATCTTTTTCCAATGAGAAAAAAATATATTTACTGTAAATATGCTTTCTATGTGGAAACCCACTGCTATGCTATACTCATGCATTACCTAAGTAAATTCACTGTATGAAATAATGCATATAGAGAAATAGGTTGTGACAAGAAAGTTTGAGAAAGAAGGTATAAAAGACAATTTTAGTTATCTACATAAAGCTATAAAACATTACTTTGACAACAATAGTATGAAAGTTTAAGGAAGTCACTTAATGGCCCTTCAATCCAATCAACTTTTTCTCACACCAGCATGATTAATCACACACCTGATCGTATAAAATAATTATTCTTCTCTTAGAAAAGATGGAAGTAATGCATCTAATGGTACAGTACCAGTGTTAACCATGTCATCCAGCCTAAGAAAATATAGTAAACATTTAGAATTCCACTGCCAAGACACTAAGACATCACTAAAAGACAGAATGTAATATACTAACATAAGTGCTCACCATCTGTTACTTCAAGACATATAAACTGATGTTAATAAACACAAGAACAGTTGCTTTTTGATATCAGAACTACCATTTGTTTCATTTCTTCAGACTCATTATGGTAAGTTGGAAATATTCAGAAAATCTTTACTTCATTTATCCTGTTTCAATGAGGCACCTCATTAAATGCTTCAAGAACACAGAAGAGACTGTTAAATTCCAAGTGATTTAGAATAAATTATGAATGGAAACCAGATGGAAACATGACTAGGATATCAAATTCCCTAGAATTCAGGATCAAATTCCCTAGAATTATAATGTTAAACTAAATCACTTTAATATAAAGTATGAAAATTCATATTTACAGATGAGCTATAATTGTATGGGCTCCAAACATGATTTATCAGATGGATATGGTTCCTAAATTTGTAAAAGATCACAGCAAAATATTTTCCCCACTCATGGATAGCAATCTTTTATGTTAAAGAATTATAATACGGTACTAGATATATAATACCTAGAGCCATTCATTATACAAATAAAAATTTTAAGCAAACTAATATTTTGTTATAAACACAAGAGAACAGGAACTAACACTGTCAGCAATAAAATCTAATCTAAAAATCTAATCACTGACAATAAAGGTTTAATCATAAGGATTCTTTTTTAGTGTCTACATAGTAGACTGAACATTCAAGAGCTGGACATCAAGGATAAAAGAAAACAGTAATGAGAAGTTCATGTTAGGTTTAACCAATAATAAAATGAAAAAATGCAAGTGTATATGCTTCGACTACAAGAATTACATAGAGTGAAAGTCAAGCTATGGAGAAATGAGAAAGTATTTTGGTTTTACAAGTTTTGGAAGTCAAAGTAAATTAATATGAGTACTGACTGTGGAAACTGTGGCATAGGAAACAGAATGTTTAGCAGATATAAAGAGATTCAAATGAACAGGGTAATCATGAGGGATGTATCATCAGATGTGTTACAGGATATTTGAATTCTTACAAGTAATTGAATGGTTCTGCAAACTGAGGGCAAGTACAATTTCATTTGGAAAAATGGGAGACAACAAAATAGTTAAACATCCTCCCTAGGAGAAATAAGAATAACAAACCTCAAGAGTAAGTATCTCTTCTTTTCTACGGAAGCTGCAACTGACTCCACCCTAGAAGTTGGCAAAAAAGACTTCACATTCAAATGGTAATACAAAATATAATGGCAACAAATTTCTGCCCTCCCCAAAAGCAACTGTTAATAACCAAACGTTCATTACTCTGGCTATCCAATGCCTTCCTACCCTTTCATGCTACTGCTCTCACGAACTGATCATATAACAATCTTAAATTAATGAAACAGATGCAGCAGAGTTCCATGCAGGAGGAGGTATGGAGCCATACAACACATCTTGGCAAAGCCTATACTCTATATCATAACTGACAAAGTTTGACTGAATACATGTCTAAAAGAATTCAGAGTCTGACCCGAACTGAGTCATACCAGTCCAATGATGAAATACAGTTATCTATAAGTTTAAAGAAATAAGACTAAAAGGACCTTGGCTGTAATTTTAATAAATTCCAATCACTCCAGACTAAATAACCTTTGCACTGAGCAATATGATGTTAGTTATACAAGACATCGGTTTAAATGACCAGCTGGATGCCAGTTATGTAGGCAGAAATGCATTTTTCACAACAATTAAGTTATACTGCCATTACATATGGTAAAACATGAAATAAATTCCTAAAATGACTATCCTGCAACAGTTGACAGTTTGGACTATATCTATGGTAATACAATTTGTAAAAAATCCTGCTTTGCATTATCACTTCAATAGTAAAAGGACTATTTAGTAACTTTAATCTCAATCAACAACTTATGTACATTTTTAAGAAAAATGTTCATCATGCATAAAAGTCCTCATCTAAATTAGACCTTTAATGTAAGAAGTGACAAAAGAAAGAAAACAGAGAAGTCTCTAATTATTCAAGAAAGTGAAAAATTTTCCTTTTAAAAAGAGACAGGTTAGTGATATGAAATGGCAGTTCTAAACATTAGCAGTAAGTGGAACAATAAAACAAAAACAGTGACTCATCTTCAGGCTGCCAAGAACTATAAATAGCAACTAAAAGATGGAATAGCCAGTCGAGTAATAGGTATCTTTGGTAATGGCTGAGGCATGCAAGCAGCCAACTCCAAGAAGCAATCATTTCCCAAAACGAGAGAGAGAAACAACAATGTAGTACTGGGAAAATGGGTCCAATTTTGTTGACAGATTGGGAGAGTTGGTAAACTGAATTGTTTTAAAATCAACTCTGTTGAGTAAAAAATGTGGAGCTAAAGCCTCCCCAGACATGAAAGCAGTACTCCATACAAAGATGAATCAGTCCTAGGCATACTTGGAATAAATGTTTGTTAGAGAAGAATCTTCAGCATCTGAACAACATTCCCATTTTCTTATAGGCTGACTCAGTGAAAGTGTCGGTGTAATGTGGGGTTTCCAAGACATATTAGATATTACCGTGATATCAAGTATGAAAATTGCACTAGGTGGCATAACACTGAGCAGTTACAGGACATAATAAAATCATGAGGAGTTTTAAGAAAAGATAGGAAGGAACTGGCATATAGAAGGAACACACTTCACTAAGTTGTATCTGTCCCTCTGGAAATTCTGATCTAACTTTGAATTAAAAAAAAAGTTAGGATTATGTCAGACATGGACTGACTTAAAGAAGTAGACTTGAAATAAAAAGAGTCAAGAGTTACTAGTAATCACATGAAAAACCTTTGTTGATAAAATGAAGAATGAAGATAGAATAGTACCTTGAGGAACACCTCTGCTGACTAAGAAGAGATAAGTTGATCTGTTAATAATCATGGGAAAGGATACATCAGAGAAGCTTGAGAATCAAAGCTCAATAGGATACTTCAAAATCTTCCAGAGAGGAATGCTAGATATCAAAAATGTAAGAAAGGATATCACCATTGGATCTTACCTAATGAAAACATATTGGTTGGATTCTAAATGCTTTAAGAAGTGGAATTAAGGAGAAATTCAAAGACCTTTAGAGACAGTAAAAGTGAGAAAAGGACAGCACTTGGATGGATAAGAATGAGAAAATTTTTCCAGCATTGGCCATCAAAATGCATGTTCCCTAAATAAAAGAGACATTTAAGTTTCTTGATAAGAGCACAACAAACAAGTAAGCAGGAGTAAATGTAAAGGCACATTATGAGGAATCTAAAGTCCCTTCTGATTTTTGACCCCAACAAAATATGCCAATGCTTCCCACTCCAATGGAAAAGAAACTTTATCTTCCATGTGCTTTTTATATTTTCCATCTAATTCTAGCTAATTTCATCCTGTAATGTTACTAAATAAGTTTATGAAGGGTGGTAAAAGAGATTCAGATCAATCCTATCATGAGGGTGCTAAAAATTCTCATCCTAAGTAACATGGTCATATCTAATAGTACAGGTAATGAGAAAATTGATGATCACCTGAAAGACTACATAGCAGTAATGAGAATAAAGATAGCCACTATATAGATTATATGTCATTTAAGCCCCTTAAATCTCCAATATCTCAAGAGAATCATGATTACCTACTGGATATAACTAAGAATTCTGACTTGGTTCAACCAGTGATAACACTCAGGACAACTATTGCATGTGAAATTGGCATACAATATGTAGCTGACACTTTCGTCAATATAGCAAAATCCATGCAACATTTACGACAATAATAGTAAGAGCGATATGAATGATGAAGCTTCTCATGACTCAATAGATTACTATGCGATTCATGGATAGGCTTATATTCAAATTGTTTGCCTAAGTCTTGACTGAATGACTCCATATCTCACACACTGTAGATAGCATGTTCTAAATTCCAGTAGTGATGCAGAAGCATGGACAGAACCAAGCAAGGTATTGTAACAACCCTTTTGGCAACTAACACATACCATGAGCAGATACGGTAATTCGCAACCTTATTTCTTTTGTATTACCATCAACATGTCCAGCCTTCCAGTTTTGATGAGGTAACTGGCTGAAATCTTGTCAAAAGCCAATTACAGAGAAAAAAATGGACTGGCAGAAAACTGTAAATATGGTTAGGATTATCATTTTTGGGATTAGGTTGATGTGAATACAGAAATAACTTACAAGGTCATAAGATGAGCTCTGGAAAAACAAAAAGTCAAAGATTTGCTTTCTGAAGGGCTACAGTAATAACAGTGAGATTGATGTGATAAATGCTGTAGTGGTATTAAAATATTAAAGTATAAATATTGCTAAGCCACAGGAATTAACTGCTAATTAATTGTATACAATCATGGAGTCTGCAGATTGAGATACTCACATATAATAGGGTGCTCATGATGGTTTCATGCTTTGAAATAAGCACTACTTTCATCATGGTTGGTGGTTGGTTCAATAACTCGTATGAAATCTACAGTGAATGCCTTTTGCCAAAGATAGGAATCATAACTCATCAAAGTTCCTATATAACAAAATTTCAGATTTGAATGTTTCTTTAATAAAGCATGTTCATTTCAATCAGTTTAAACATCAATCTGAAACCAGAGTTATTGGGACTAAAGAGTTTCCCAAACCATTAACAAAGATAGGACAATGTACATGTAATTGATAGACAAGTTTTAAATATTCATCCAAATTACAAAAATATATGTACTAAGACCATCTTCACATGGAATTTAATCATTAACAAAGTTTTCAAATCAAAAATTGTACTGGCATTTCAAAAATCATTCTCCAAATGACTTCATCATTAATTAGCCATTCTATGCTCTTGAAAATATTACATATAGTTTAGACATTTTATCATACTTCATCTTGAAGCAAAAGACCTTTACAAATATTCCTCTAGAAGTTAATCATATCAACGTTATGATAATAACATGGAAAATCAAATAATTTCAAATGAGCTGATAATGTACAGAGCAAAGATATTTACCGGTATGGTCTGTGGTCAACGGAACCTTAAAACCTATTGGCAAGGCACACTCATAATTGTAAAGAATTCTGAAATGTTTTTAAGAAATGAATCTGTTCCTGGCACTAACTCACTAACACCAGAAACGGCAATTCAAGTATGTAAATGATAGTGATAGGAGAATCGGCACATACAGTGACTTGCTATACATTGTATGCATATGAATAACAATGTAATAATGAACGACATGTACTGTATTCAAGTACTGTAGTAATTACTTCCTATCAGTGTCTCATGACAAGCATATTTCTTCATATACATCACAAAAAATCAAACCACAAAATTAGAAAAAACTGCACAAGGAATATTAAAATAACTAAATTAAGGACAAAAATGCAAATCTAACTTAAGCTTTACTGGTAAGTTTTACGGTATCTTTCAGTCTACAAGGAGGCAACCTTTCTACTTTGAATGAATAGCCTAGTTGAAGACTTGAATGTAACAGACCAACCAGCAATGATCAAACAAAAACCAATATTTTCCTGCATGACCTGGCTTCAGGCCTGACCCTCATGTCACTCAAGACTAGGTCAAGTCACATCTTTGTCAAATCATTACCAGTGCAGATGAACAGAAATGATATAACAAAACTAAAAACTGGGAGATCAACTGACTTAGAGCATATAACAGAAAATTCAAACCACAATTCATCAAACTGGATCATGTTCTAAAAGAAATCAAAAAGCATAGTTCTGACTACTAGAAATTTGAGAAAATATATATTATGCCTAAAACAAAAATGTCCAGCTCTATGTATCCATACCATCATTTCATCACCAAATGCCTAACACTTTTTTTAACTTGAATTAAAACATCAAAAACATCTAGGATTATACATCAATAAAAAACTGAGGACTTCTAAAGAAATAAAATCATGATGTCCTCATAAGGACTACATTTATGAAACTGTAACAATGGAGTGAAAGAATGGTACAAAAATATTAGGTGGGTTTATTTGCCAGTCAATATTCCATCTGTTTCTTGAAATTAACCATGGTGACTTCAGTGGATGGATTCCCAAGCATTAGTTCACTCGGAATATAATCTATTTGGTAACTACTTAAAAAGACATTTCTTTTGGCATTTTTACAAGGCCATGAGGAGCAGCAGATACACTGCACTGTTTATGACAGCTTTCACGTAACAAAAAAATCTTTATATGGATGAAACAGAATTTTTGTTTTACAAGCCTCTCCATCCCTACCCCTCCAATTATTTAGTACTTTATCTTAAAGGTTACCTGTTGTAAAAATTTTATACATCTTTATTTCAGTTTCAAAACTATAGTCCATCTATAGTCCATAAGTCAAAAAATGTTATTCAAAATAAAAAAGAGAATCATAATTCAATAATAACTACTATAAACTGGTTTTCATTACATATTCCTAATTTTTTTCTTATTCATCACTTACTACACTTTTCTTCACATTAAATTTTTAATATTATTCTCAAACACTCTCAAAGACTATAAGAAAAAGGTGTCACTTAGTTTTATTCTCTAACACCCTGCAAAAAGAATATTAAATAAGTGACTTACTACTTACAGAGTAGGCATAACCCTTGAAAATGAGAAGAGGATAAAAAGAGCAGTCTGTGATATTCCACATATCATAGCATGAATTGGTTGTAAAGGAATTTTGGCTTGGTATAAGACAAATCCAACAGCAGCACTGGTGGCTGCACACATGACAAAGGTAGTGCACATACCAATTAGTAATATACACGCTGCTGAAAACCTGTGGATAAGAGCAGTATTTTAGTTTCTATTTATTTGCACATTGAAGGCATTAAATTTTCATTTCATTGTTAAGAAACTCACAAATCCTCTGCAAGTGTACTGAGTTTTGGTGCTAGGACTCCAAGATAAGTAGAAAATGTGCAGGTAACTAATGTGTGTAGGGATCATTCTATACACACAACTTACACCAAATGCAGCAATGCTGTTTCGCTTAAGAAGATTTGTTTCTACACTGTCTCAGTGTGTCATGCAAAAGGACTGTGAGTCTTCACTTCCTCAAGCCAATCAAAAGCCACGATTTCCTAATGATTCATCAACCTTTAATGGTGGCATGACCAGCTAATGTCATTTCTACTGACATTCCAGCTCATCAGTCTCCACACCATCAAAGGCTAGTCTGAGATAAAAGGGTGAAAGAGCATTGCATGCAAGTCATTCCAGTTGAAACAGTTAAAAGAATGAAAGGCTGTTCTCTTCAACAAAACTATCATTTGCTAGAGATGTGTGAAATAAAAAGACAGATAGCCTTATAACTAAAAGGGAAGCCTAAGCTTCAATCACAAATGTTCATGTAGTCTCTTTCTACAATTCAATGTTATCCACAAATATGTTCGTCACAGACTAACTCCATTCAAACAGTCTATATGTATATACGGTGAAACATATTAGAAAAGAAAATGGCAACCTGACAACAAATTTTTTCAAATATGAAAAAACTAAGATGAAAATTAAAAACTGAGATAAAAAATGAAGACACTTAACACAGATACGACACAAATATAAATCTTTTCTTTCTTTCATACTATTCGCCATTTCCCGCGATAGCAAGGTAGCATTAAGAACAGAGGACTGGGTCTTTGAGGGAATATCCTCACCTGGCCCTCTTCTCTGTTCCTTCTTTTGGAAAAAAAAAAAAAAAAAAAAAAAATATATATAAATCTATAATGAAAATTAAAAGTAATAAGCTAAATAAGTAATATCTTGGCCATGGTTTTTGATATCAATCATACCCTCATAGACCAATGATAGCTTATCACTAGTCAAATATAACTCAAACCATGGCGAGGAAGAGATATTGCAGTAACACCTCAATGCTGGTTACACCTACATGAATGAAAGTGACAGACTGCTAGGAATGGAACACACTGTGTTTGATGTTGGCCAAAAATCTATAAGATAGAGATTCTAAGTTCCATGCAGACAAATTTAGTCTTCTTAATATTGAACTGGTTCCCTAACTTGTAAGTTACATTAAAAAAACTTCTGAAGACTGAGATTCCGTGTAATATCTAAGGAAAAATCTTTGTGAAGATGGATGAATGGATGTTAATCAAACTTCAAAAAAAGTGAAATCATCACACCAGCTTGCATCAAAACGAAGTGAATGTCTATAAAAATTGACTGCCTTAGTAAATAAACACACTGAGAAAGCAAGAAGAGAAGCAGAAGAAGAAAGGAAATCAAGAGAGAGAGGAGCAGTGTATCAAAGAATAATAGGAAATAAAAGGTTCTAAAAACAAATGGCAAAATGCTATGTGGGACTGTAGGATGACTGAGGCCAAAGATGCAATGAATGTAAAGAAAGCAATCTCTTAACACTACTTCTCTATGGTAATGGAAAAGGCATCTGAAAGTGTTGGCATAACCACTTCAAGGAGATGCAACGTGACATCTGTTAGGTGATGTGATAGAAGTGAAAAAGGAGTATGAAAATGTTGGGTTATCCACATGCAATGTGACTTACACCAGAGAAACACTAAGAACAGATACAGCAGTCCTTTAATCTCCCCATACTAATGCTCCCTTTGGTGAATGATATTAACTAATTTGTAATATATAAACTGTTGATCTAATAAAACTGACAACTATGTCATATTACAGCACTGGTAAGAAGTTTACAATATTCCTGCAGCTAAATAATTTTAATTTTTTTCTTTTTTTTGTCGCTGTCTCCTGCGTTTGTGAGGTAGCGCAAGGAAACAGACGAAAGAAATGGCCCAACCCACCCCCATACACATGTATATACATACGTCCACACACGCAAATATACATACCTACACAGCTTTCCATGGTTTACCCCAGACGCTTCACATGCCCTGATTCAATCCACTGACAGCACGTCAACCCTGGTATACCACATCGATCCAATTCACTCTATTCCTTGCCCTCCTTTCACCCTCCTGCATGTTCAGGCCCCGATCACACAAAATCTTTTTCACTCCATCTTTCCACCTCCAATTTGGTCTCCCACTTCTCCTCGTTCCCTCCACCTCCGACACATATATCCTCTTGGTCAATCTTTCCTCACTCATTCTCTCCATGTGCCCAAACCATTTCAAAACACCCTCTTCTGCTCTCTCGACCACGCTCTTTTTATTTCCACACATCTCTCTTACCCTTACGTTACTTATTCGATCAAACCACCTCACACCACACACTGTCCTCATATCAATCAATATTTCTACTGAATTTCCTTACCTTCCATATTTATGTCGTCTGAGCATCAAAAATGCAATGATGGCTGATACAATGTGGATAAATAATATGGAGAAAAATGCCCAAAGGAATATCTCCCGCCATAGATCAGGGAAAGATTCTAATTCTTTTTTCGAAAATGCCTCAGCATAAGCTGCTGTTTCACGTTGGGTGCTGTAGGCAACAACAGCCTTTACACCCTGCAGAACTCCAGCAAAAGGACCCCAAATCACTAGTGTTGTGATGGCCCGCAACAGTACCACACCAGGACACCATCCCTTAAGGTGCATTTTCCTCTTCATACATTCTAAGATCTGAAAAATATGAATAAAAATACAGAAAACAACCTCTGTCTTGTATCTACTCACAATTACATGATACTGCAACATAACATACCAAACCCATATAACATTACTATCAATGATATTTCATTTGCTTTGTGCTCCCTTTCTCACTAAACATAAAGAATCTGCTTCTAGTTGCTATACTAAATATGTATAATCACCTCATCAAAGCAGGATTCTGTTCATACTTTGTATGAAGTGACATATTCTCAATGTATAAAGCACTAATCTTTTGCAAATAATTTTTACTCTGGAGATATTCAATAGATAAGGGCAGTAACTATCCCCTGTATAATGGTAAAGGGAATAAGATGTAGGTTCTGAAACCTGAAAAGCCATTTCTCTAACACAGGCAGAGTCCTATGAATATCTGAAAGCAGACATATGTGGTGGGGTTAACACAATTTTACCCCTAAATGTGGTATGTCCATTTATTTTGGAGGCTCCAGTCACAAATGAAAGTCCACATCAAGACTGCACCTTAACTGAAATATATAGAGGATTATGAAAGGAAAAAAGTAGCAACAAGGGAATTTTCTTTTACAATTTTGGAGAAAGTAAAAATCCTGTCTTTTAAATGAGCCAGGTTCTAGTTTTCGGGTATGAAACGAGATAGTGGAGAGTTCCAAACCCTCAAGGTGTAGGGAAAGAAATAGTTATGAAAATGGCCCACCCTTGAGATGCCAACAGCCATACAGTAATCATGTAACACAGCAGCTTGCCAAGTATTGCATGGTCTTGCTAGTGGTAGAGGCACAAAAGCAGACAGCTCTTGGTAGCAAAAACTAAAGTAATACTTACAGAAGAGGGAAAGTGAACCAACATTGTGGTGTAGAGCAAGAGGGTCAAGTTCTAAAGTTAGCCTGGGACAGTTTAAGAGTTGGATTGCTTTTGACTCAACTCAGTCAAATAAGGATGCAGAGCTAAAACCACTCCAGATTAATAAGCAGTACTCCGTACAAGTAAAAATCAATCGTTTGTATAAGTGGACCAAATGTCCAGAAGAAAAGATGTTTCGACATCTAAATAGGACACCCAGGTTCTCTCAGGTATACTTAGCTATTCCTATGATGTGGGGTCTCCAAGAAAGAATGGATTTTACAGGGCTACCATGTGGGGTCTCCAAGAAAGAGTGGATGTTACAGGACTACCATGTGGGGTATCCAAGAAAGAGTGGACGTTAAAGTACTACCAAGTGCGTTCACTGAGTCAAGAGGAGGAATTATAGAATCATCAAAGAATAAACAAAAGCTTTGAGGAGTTCTCAACAGATAGATGGGTAGAAACTGGTCTTGGAGACATTCAACTTAACTAGATTTCATCTATCCCACCGAGATATCCTGTCCAAGTCTGAGTTTATTGAAGAAGCTGTGTTAGGACGAGTTGCAGATCGAGTGAGAGAAGAAGGCGCAGAACTGAAGGATGTGGATAAACGGTGTTGAGTCATCAACGTTTGAGTGCACTTGATTATTTGTGCAAGAGAGAAAACAGCTGAAAAAAGGAGCTAGCCAACTAAACATTTGTAGATGTGTTTCACTAGTACTCATGCAATTTTGAAAAATTCCATACAAAGCATGGGGAGCAGATTTAAGAAAAACTTTACCCAAGTCAAACATCAAGATAGCTGTGCAGATACATGAACAAATGGAATATGCAATCGTTCTGGAGCTTATAAATCTTGTTAATGGTACCCTATTGAAAACAATATACATCAATCTAACAGAAAACAAGATATGAAAGAGTACAAGAGTAGAGTGTTCTTTTTTCACTTAATGGAAGGATAGATTCCTGTTTAAAAAACTGTAAACTTTTCTAAAACAAATAAATTACTGAATGCTTATCTTATCAAAAGTAAACATAATAACAGAAGAAGCTAATTACTTTAAAATGTGTTTAGGTAATCTCCTATTATGTTTGGGTAGCTTTAACTAAAATAGCTGCCAGCACACTTTTTATCACAATCACATAAATATTGAATAAAAATATTACCTCTTCAACCAATGGTCTCTAGCCCCTGCACTACAGAAAACAGCAACACCAATCACCAAACCATGACTACTGAGCTTGGAATGTTATGATACTCTAAGTTTACTTCATCTCTAGGATGACTGTTCAAGTTTTAACATCCTCATGAGAAATGCAGTATCATCATATTACCATTTAGTGGCTAAGAATCCACAGATCTGACTCTTTCTATACAGGAGTACATTTGTATTTTCCACAAAACTCAATAAGTCTGATCTCATAAAGATACATCCATAAAATGAATCATTACATATCATTTCAAATGCCACAATACAGAAAATCATGTATCACTGTATAAGTGGATTAAGTGTGGCTATGACTTGACAACTTAGGATATGTGCCCTTAAGGATGGATTTTAGAAGTTGACAAATGCTAACATTTCCCAGTCTCTTACTAAATCTGCATTAAGCTTCATTTTTCCAAAAAATATGGTAAACTTTCCCCAAATAAAAATCAGTTTTCTCCTGTAATCCCCTTAATAAATACATAAATTATTAACAAAGAACATTCTTACATAAAACCTTTATAAAATAAGAAGTCCTCCTTGACACCTCCAGATAGAATGACTACGCATGATAAAAGTTTAGGCTGTAGCATCTGGTAACAATACATGAAATGCCTCTAAAAGCAATGCTGGTTGTTTCTTTCACCATGTGACAGAAGCAGCAAATCTAAGAATTTTGACAGTATACATCCAAGCCAGAATGAACAGAAAAATAAGGAACGTATATGAACCAACTATAGTGAATGGTTTAATATAACTATGTGAAACATTTTAAGAAATCACAAGAACCTATAAAATTCTCACCTAACCCTCCACACCAAGGGATATTTACCTTGATATTCAATGTTACAGTTGAAATATACCAATGACATTGTCATTTTCTTCCTCCTGCCACATGGTGTAGAAAGTTCAGTAGAAGTTGTGGCATTCGCTGAGACCCAATTGCGAGGAAGCAAACACACACAGCACCAAAACTGTAAGATAACTAACTGTAAACTTGACCAAAACACAAATAATTTTTCCAATACTGCAACATCAATAATAAGATAAACTCTGGCAAATGGGGAAGTTAGGTGAGGGGTTTTGTTGAATCTCATGATGTTTATATGTGTTTAATATAATTTGCCATGACAACCTCACATTTTCCCTGATTTTTATAGCCCTCACCACTACAGTAATGTTAATATCACTCATCCAGTCTTATGTTAATATCACTTATCCAGTCTTAATGCATTCTCAACAGACATCCAACCATTCCATAAGTAACTACCATACACCATACTTTATAGTGAGATTGATAAACTACACTTTTTGTAAACAAACAACCTATCAACTACTGCTTTATCATCATTGGATGGAAGAGGGGTGAAATATGAACTCAGGCTACGTATCAAAAGAACCTTTGAAAATCGAGTGAGCTCATTCCGCATTGGAAGTGTAGTTTAAAAAACTATAAAAGTTGCAGAGCATAATTCTGAGTATTCCATTTAATTTTGAGATATAAATATGGTCCTAGTGGTGTTAGCTTTAAATACTAAAGAAAAGTAAGTTCTATCAATATGAACGTAAGCAAAACACTTAAAGAAAGTTAAAAGAACCTATGAAAACCTCATCTTACCTTCCCTAACAGCAGAAATTTAACTTATTTTTCTTATTAAATGAAAATGAATGATTGTTATAACACAACTGATATTTTCAAGCTGTTGCTCAATCTAGCTGGGATTAACAAGTCCAAACCATCTGAAAATCAGAGAAATGCTGCTGAATGTCAAAAGACAACAAACCGAAGTCACAAAATCACCAGCTGCACACCAATTCAATGTTTGTACATGTGTTTCTGTAACATGCTTTGATACTTGGGTAAGGTTATGTGATATTTTCATTGGCTCAGTTGATAACATACATGTGTTTTACCCATTCTTAACATTAATCAACCTCACATTTTTCCGTAACACACATAAACCCCAGTGTAACTGCCTTAATTAGTATCACTCAATAATATTTAATGCTCTGAAACAGTCAGTGTTTTCTCTAAACACTACACTAACATTGCAGACCAAATTACTCAATATCCAAAGCTAACACCAATGAAAAGCTAACAATGATTTTACTTAGTATTCTAACTAGTATAAACATTACCTTCCTTCTACATAAGATAATAATGTTAAATTACTAAAATGCACTTTTACCATACAATTTTGCATTAATCCACCAGTTTAGCTCCACACTGCTATTAGCTTTTGCTATTGAGTAATACTGTCCTTCATTACTAATGTATCATATTTTAGAGAATTCAAAAATAGATGTGGAGCATGATTTTCAGAATTATATTTCACTGACAAATATCAAATAAGGTCATGATAGAATATCAGAGAAACCATGGAGTTCATGAAAGTTACAGCAGACAGTCCACTTTTAAAAATCGACAAAGTATGAAACCTCAACCTCCCAGGCAGTCAAGATTCTTGATAACGGTGAATATTCTAGTCAAAATATACCATTCACACCCATGACAGCACTGTGCAAATAGTGTGAGATGTTAGCAAACAAATGACACATTAAGGAGCCATTTCTTCCCCAGCAGGAGATGCTTTAATGGTGGTATATCTCTGCTATCATTAAGTCTACTAGATGAAGATTTTGTGAGTTCTGTTGATATTTTGCAGATGCATTATCAACTTTTAAATCAGCCACACATTTCCCAGCATAACCCTCACTACCACAGCCTTACGTAAACATTATTCAATTAAATAAAGTGCTCTAGATCATGTCTAATAACTTTTAATGTATTCTCTAAACACTACACTAACACTAGGGATCTCAATCACTCAATATCCAAAGCTATCAATGATGTGGAGCTAAACATAAATTGCCAGTTCTGACTCCTTACGCATCACTCACACACCCTTAGACTATGGTATTTGCTTCATTGAAAACAATAACAATAACAGAGAAAAGTGAAATCCCTTTTTTTTTACCATAAGTGTTGCCAGAGAAAAAGGAGAGTAATACTTAATACAATATATATATATATATATATATATATATATATATATATATATATATATATATATATATGTCAATAACTTCTCTTAAAGATCACAATATAATATGGGATTTAAGCTTATGGGTGTAAATCAGTTTGGACCTGGTTATGTAGTTGTCATTCACATCTAGCAAGAAATAACTGGAAGGTAAAGAGAGGAAATGGTGATGAAATGGCAGTCTGACGTATAAAATGGAGAAAGATTGGGGTCTGAAAGAGAATACTTTATCTGGAAAAAGGACGTCAACATATCAGATAAGATATCTTTTAGTGACACTAATAGTTTGATATGATTTTTAACAGTATGCCATTAATACAGATGCAATCCTACAACACACCTCTTGTGAAGGATTTCAAAGTATCAACTTGGAAACTCTACAATTCCCATAACTAACATCAAGTAAGAAGTTATATTTACCAGTCATGATACGAAGTTATGATCCCAACTCACTCCATGATAAGCTATGACAATAATTTCAAAACATTATATACTTTATGGAAAATATGTTCCTAAAATAATCATACACAGTATATACTTACCTTTACACAACCAACTTGTGGTTGGGTCTTATGATTGCTGAGAAATTTGAGAAATAAGCTTTCCGGAAGCTTAAAATGTGAATTTTCTTGGTCCGTCTCGGTCCTACTTGTCAATAAACAAACACTGTTGCCAAGACTATGACAGCATTTTGCTAAATCTAGAAAGAAATTTGCATTACTGATATCTATAGATATATCTATATACTTCTTAGATTATTTGCATGAACAATGAATACAATATAATAGAATTTATGTTCAATAAAAAAGAAATTAATCCGGTTGTTCTATTTAGCAAATTATAGTAAAGGTCTTCTGTGCTGGCAAAACTGCAAGACATACAATAATTCTATTTTTTCTCAATACTTCGGCAATATCGACCTCTTAGATATTTTCACTGTAAGTGAGTCTCGTAAAATCAACCATAGTCTACTATAATGATGGTCAAGAGACTCTGCATTACCACCATATGACTGGCTTTTTTCCTTCCGTACCCCTGGATTTGCGTTCGGCTAAAATTACGTGCCTTTAAATAATTCTGTATTCTTTTAGGTATAGAGTTGGCCAGGAAGGTTCATCAAAATCCATAAAAGGTCAGTGTCTTGTACTGTCAAGGAAGTAGATGACAATAAATGGTGGCAAATGCAAAAACTGCCTTGAAGCCACTTAAGGCTTTACAGTGTGTTTTGCACTTATGAGTACTCAGCACTTATTTGTTCACCTTACTTAAAACGAAATATTGGAGAACAGCTAAACAGCAGTCAACATTTGTACTTCAAAAGAAAAGAAATCTATGTTTGTTAATATGTTTATCAGGGATTAGTTCACTGAGACAGAAAGGAACTAAATGAACGAAAGGGCGTACTAGGACTATGAGCAACTGCAGAAATGCAGTTATATGGAAATAATGGTATCCTAGAGCAACTGAAGAAATAAACGCGGTTATTTGGAAATAAATAAGTGTTAAAGAGGAGAATTATGATTACATAAGACCCCACGAATGTACAACTTTCTTAGAATACACAGGTACTACAAACACAAGCACACGACTTAGACACCTACCAAGAGAAAATCATTAGATAAGATTGGATGAGTAATCATCAGCAGTGACAGATACGACTGCAGGTAAGAGAAAAAGGATGAACTAAGTACTTAATAGGGCAATAAGTGCTCATACTGTACTGTGAAGCAACAATAAATTCGTTAGCCCTCGGAAAAGAAACTGGTTAGATTTAGAATTTTTCATGAGTAGGTCAGGGAGCCACAAGAATTTTACGTTGTGTGATAGCAGCTGCCAAATATCACCTGTCAAAACGCTTGTCATTTTTTACTTCATCTTCCATGTAGAAAATTACATATCATTAACTCAACTTTCGGTGCTGCTAACATGGAATATTATCGGTCAAAAAAATTTCCTGATATGACAAGTTCGTCAGTGACATGTACACTTGTAAAAGAAAAAAAAAAAAAAGATTGAAAATGTCATCACAGTATTCTTCACTAAGTATATTACACATAATTATTTGACATTTCTGTGCATGGAATTACAACTTGAGATAACATCATGAAAAAGTTTAAGGATCGGGTAAAGAAAAAAAAGCGTCTTTGGATTAACTGACTACTCGATACAATATGATGATAGGGGTAATATTTCTAAATTCTTGAGCACGACGGCACGACCTTTTGAGCAAAATGGAACGACCCTCTGGTATGATGTTCAGGCCTTAAACTTGACCCTTGAGGGTTGGGTTAAGGCCACGCCAATATGCCTAAGGACCTTACCGTCATACACCTGGGAATAACCTAAACCATACGACATCCTAAGATTATTTGTGTGCCCTTCCGAGGTCGATGTGCTGCATTTGGGTATGACCAATGTTTGACTCCTCCTATGGGGGTCAGAACATACATATAAACCCACTTAGGCTTCCGTGGTTAATGTCGCTGACCATGATTCACGCACGGGCCCGCCCGAGTTCGAATTCTGAGCGAAGCGGTCGGCCCACAGCCAACCCACCTCTCCACCCTCCTCTTGGTGGGGGCTAGTCAATAAATGGACACCTGGCTAAGGCATGCCTGTGTATTCATCTGTAAGAATAAAGACAAGGTACAAAAGCAAGCAAGGCTCACAGATGTAGCAACGTGAGTGTGTAAGTTCCCCGTAACACACAAACAGTAATGGTGCACACATTTCTCTCCTTATTTCTACCACGAGAATATTACATTTTTGCCAAGAAAATTCGAACAGCTTTTATATTTTTGAATTAGTACCTGTCGCCGTTCTCATCTGAACAACTGTAACTAATGCTTAAAGAATTATGGTCCAGCCAGCAATATTTTGAAGTACAGAGTATATTTTGCGCCGAAGAGTTTTACCACAAGGGTGAAAAAACTGCTTGAAGAAATGCTCCAATAACAGGGCAAAGAAGGTGCCACTCGCCATTCTAGTGAATGTCATGAACACTACGGGAATTGATCGGTAACATTACCCAACGCACCAAAAAAAGGTATGATGGCTTTACCATGAATATTCTTTACAGTATTTCTAGGAAAATATTCAAAAGAGTTGACTGGATATACTGGCTGGAAGGAGCGGAATGACAAAATGAAGAACTATTGATTATACTGAATACTGAATATGATCTTTGGACAGTTATGTCATGAGGGGATCTGGGCAGTAGCGAAAGTGCGATGAAAAGATCCCACTGTTTTACATATACACACATAAATACTGAAAACAGTGACCCCCAGAGGAATCGAAAAGGTCAAAACATAAACGACAGGTGTATACAGGCGAAGTTCGGCGCGCTGGAAATGTAGCCGTGGACAAGGTCAGGTGTCCAGCGGTGACGTATCGAGGTAAACACAGTGTTGGCTGGTCGCTGCGGCCCCACCCTCTCTCCTTACGACTCTGGTGCGCTGCTTTGACTCAGCCTTCAGCCAACCGACCAGTTGCTTCGTGGGTAATCGTAAGCATACACGCACCAGCAGGAACAGCAAGCAGAGGAGCGTCTCCGGTGGAGGAGAGATACGAGGATGCAGATGAAGCTGATGGTGGTGGTCCTTGTGGGTCAGAACCTCTCCTCCTTGGTGACTTTCAGACGCGTCCATGAAGACGCCGAGGTTGATTTCCAGTTTTCCCCCATCGGCAGAGCCACCCTGCCATGATCAAGGTCTGTACTCGATCTTGACTTCCACAGTCCTGGCCAAGAGATGTTTTCCTCTCTATTTCTTTGCCAGCCATCATACAGTCGTATTTCACTTGGTCGGGAGGTCACTATCAAACGTTTGTAAACGTCATAATTATGTCTAATGGTATCAGAATGCATTTTATAATAGCTTGCCGTGGGTGGAATGTAGTTAGATTTATACAATACAAATAACTTATAAAGTCTTTGGTGCAAGAAGACAATACATGCACTTAGTGGTTGGTGAAATTTGTATGAATATCTTTTGCTTTAGACATCACATGTGTTATCTAATGGGCATCGTACAATATTACTACTCTGTGTTAAACTCGTGCATGCTTTTTGTATAATCAAACACAAACACACTCTTACCGATGTTGCAATATCGGAGTGATCCGATTTATGTCCATAGCGTAATGATCATCATCACGATCTCTGCATGAAAATGGTCCTTCAGTTATGATTCAAAAGCTTTTGTTCCGTCTCTGTTTTCCTTTATACATCCTTCTTCCTCTGTCTGCCAGGCTCTATTGCCCACATAAATGTTGCAGCTGCGGTGTGTGGTGCGGGAAGAACACACGGTGTGAGGGTCGGTCCTGGAACAACCTGACGATGGAGTGTAGCCTGTACTCCTCCCGCAACATGCTGGCCTCCTCGCCCTCCAACACCACCGCCATCCAAATCCACAGTCGTGAACCTCCAACCAAGTCCCCCGTGGCCTGAGTCTACTCCTCCTCCTCCTCCTCCAGCGGGTTCTATTACTCCTCGATCCCTATTAGAGGCTCTTGGTTAGAAGCTCAGGCCCTATGTCGAGCCAGGTACGCCGTCTTGGGCTTCATCAGCAACAAGGAGATAATGCAAAGTATCGTAGAAGAGTCTGGTGTCGAAGGATTCTTCGTTGGACTCAGCCGGGTGAGGATATCTCTTGTCCAAAACACTTCGACACCCACAGCTCAGCTCTAGTTAATATGATGGAAGAAAAAAAAATCACACCATAATGACAACATCAGATGATGCTATTGAATCTTCTTCCTCAATGGATTTGGTCTCGTATTCTCTACAAGTCTATACTTTCCCATAAAGTTCTTAAGCCTGATGGTGAACCGTTAATAAAGAGAGCTCATAACATAGTTTCTGGTATTCATCAGATTTTCTTCTTCCAGGAAAATGCTACAGCTGAGTGGCACAACAAGGATGGCGTCGAGCTCAAGAGCACCTCGATCGTCTGGTCAATCAACCTCACCGCGAGCAACACTGCTCTGGCTTCTGGGCTTCGCTCGGCAGCGTTCCCTGCGAAACATACAGGGATCTCAACGCCTTCTGCATGTTGCCCGGGCAATCACCTGCAGTCTGAGGTCTACATTATCACCCTCTGAAAGTTAGATAAAAACTGATGGAAGGATTTTTCCATCGAAGGCCCAGCCATTTGTTCCTAACGCTACCTTCCTCTCGTATATGTACTGAAGCAGTATTTAGTGAGATTTTCATTTTTTTTTTAGGGCCTGTGGTATCTAACAGCCGAGAGAAAAAAAGTTTACTGGTTGCAGAGTTATTTTCTTGGTGATTTCTTCCAAGGCGATATGTAATTAGCACTTACGTGTTGCTGTGTTGTCCTTTTTTCACCGTGTAACGAAACCTCAACCAAATCGGTAAAATCTCGTTCGTATGTACTTTTCATTAAGATATCTTACGAAATGGAGATGTACATATACGAACAGATATTGGTTATAGCTAGAGGCAAAACAAAGCATATCTGAGAATGAACCAAAGGAACACACATGGACACTTAAAGGAAAAGAACACTGGCCGCAAATTACAACTAAAGCCCTGATACACATTATTTCCTCTCACCGTGAAATATGCTGAAAGTCCACGGCTGTCAACAGATAGTTTGTCCTTCAAATGTGTGTCGTCGAGCCTCTCTAAACCAAGATATGGCGTCAAGGGTTCTACGTGGCCTTGCCACCTGGCGGTTGCTGACTGAAACCTCCCGCATAAACACGGCTCAATCAGCTGACGGTCGCCATCCACCTACTAATTGGTTCATTTCTCTTTTTCCAATTGTTTTCCTGATCATCCACGAAATCTATGTACCTTATGATGTAAGAATGTGCTAATTAAGTGTATGTTTTGTGATGCAAATAAAAATAAAGAGAATGACATGTTTGAAGAACTTACCAGATGGCATTCTAGGAATCCGTCCTCTTACAGTTTATTTATCAAGAGCATTTGTTATATATCATAATGCATAAGTAGATATAAAGGGTATAATGATCATGTATGATAATTTGACGAGAGCGCATGTGTTGTTAGAGACGGGCTGCTTAGCATCCCCGTAACTCCAGTCTTCTTATATGTATAAATACAAAGTAATACTATAATCTCCACTCCCCCCCCCCCCCCTCTCTCTCTCTCTCTCTGTGTCTCACTTCGTATATCACCTCAATCATTTCCTTGATATCTTCCCAAAACGTTAATCTCCTATGAACGTAGAATGTCAAAAGTTTAGACCTCATCGATTACCTGTCCCACATGACACGACCTTCAGCAACCACTCGGGTCCCGGGAGTAGACCTATTGGGGCTCCCACGACAATCAGCGTTCCAGCATTTGGCGAATGTGGCCGTTAGGAATAACGTATTCCCTGAACAGTGATGTCGGTTGCCCATAAAGGAACAATGACCCTCTGGAAGTAAACGGATACTAAGGCTCATTTGGGCCGACGCTACGAAGTCCATTAAGAGTAATGTCCCTCTCGTGGTCCCAGACCTCGAGGAGCTGTGCTCTTTTAGGGAGTTGTCCTTAGAGAGAGAGAGAGAGAGAGAGAGAGAGAGAGAGAGAGAGAGAGAGAGAGAGAGAGAGTTGAGGTCGATTAGGGGAAGGCGGCAACCATATTTCGGCCAGGACGAGCTGGCAAAACGAAACAGTCTCGTTTCTGTAGTGAACTCTCATCACTCCTGCTTCACAGACCAACGTTAAGAATGAAGAAATCGATAGCCAGGTCTCACGAGGGCCGGTGAGGGCAAACTTCACTTCATTCGCCAGACAAGTCGTCCCCACCACCAATCTCTCACACTCTAAAATTGATGCAAGAAAGTCATTTTTTTTTTTTTTTTGCCATACAAGACTTCCAGGAAATTATGAAGATGAACAATATTCTATGGCTATATGTATGATTTTGTGAATCAGTTATATATAACTTAAGATCACATATACGTTTCATGTTGATGAATGTCTATTTTGACCTTCTGGTTCAATCTGTGGACGAAGAAAAATGGAGGATTGAGGAGGAGTCTGGATCCGGCAACCCTGATGCCATGTAGGTGAGAGACGACGTCTTGAGGTGGCCAGTCTGCTGCTGTTGCTTGCCCAACAGGGAACCTGGGTCGTGATGCCTCCATACCCACGTGCACTGTGAGTACAACTAACCCAGCAGTCTCTGAAGTCGAGGATGTGTTCCAAATTGTAGCCGACTATCTGGAGGAGGTTCATGAGAACTCACGTACCACGCTCCGTGCAGGGTTGTCCTGGTGAGTGTGGTGGTGAATGTGTGGGGCGCCGTCACCAGTCCACCTTCTGCCATCCTGGATGTTCCTGGCTCACCGGTGCCGACGCTACCAGCCCAATGGGCCGCCCTCCACGATGGTGCAACCCACCTCCCCAGCAGTAGCGGCTCCCTGCCGCTCGTCGTTCAGTACATAGTGCACAGGTGAGGCACACACGTCCTGACTAGGGGGAGAGACGAAGTGAAAGATATATCTTCAGCTTTTAACAGAACCGTACGACATCCTCTGGCAGAACTTTAATCTCTTAATTCATAGAAAACTACGATCACTCCCCCTAGCCACCTAGAGAACTATAGTTTCTCCCCAGAACCCTAGAGAGCTATGATCTCTCTCTCTCTCTCTCAAACACACACACACACACACACACACACACACACACACACACCTTCCTAGAGAACTGAACAATCTCTCCAACAGCTTTCTAGACAACTGTAGATCCCTTCCCTAACCTCATAGAAAACAACGATCTCTTTCTTAGGTTTCTAGGGAACTATGATATCTCCCTCAACATCCTAGAAAACCATGATCTCTTTCTCAGTTTCTTAGAGAACTGTGGTCTCACCTTATTCTATGACCGACGGGATGACTGGGGAGACGTGAAGGAGATCCTGAACATCGTGGGTCGTCCGCTGATGGTGTTCGCCTTGGAGGACCTGCCTGACGGAGGGGGAGTCCTGGTGCTGGCGAACGACACGGAGATCCCAGTCTTCAGCACCTGCTCTGCCTACATCCTACTTTCACAGGAGGTGAGGCCCAGGTTGATGTGTGTGTGTGTGTGTGTGTGTGTGTGTGTGTGTGTGTTACCCCGTCTCTTAACCTTATTTAGATATGTATAAAGATAGAAATATCTCTGCCCACCATCTCTCTCTCTCTCTTCCAGTTCTAAAGGTAGAGATATATCTCTTTCTATCTCCTCCGCTAGCCTGAGGGCCTGCGATCACTGGTGTTGTCTGAGGAGTTTCGGACACAGCTGCACTACTTAGGTCGCTTCATCTTCGTGACCGGGGAGGGGATCGGGTCAGCTAAGGTCATCCTGGAGAATGAGGTCATGGCCTGGCGGCCTTACGCTCTCGTTATCTCGAAGGTTTCAAGGGTCAGTGACCACAAATACCCTTTTCATAGTAATGAAATTGATTTGGCCAAGAAAAATAACTTGCTGTGTTTGTTTAGGGTTGAGGAAGATTAAGAATGCCTTTCCTCTTCTCACTGGGTAGGGGGATGTGGACCAGCCTGGCCATGAATACGAGGTATGGACCCACCACGTGTTCCGGGACGACGTGGCCGACCCCGTGTACCTGGTAGAACGGTGGCAGCACGGCCGCCCCACCAACCAAGCCCACCTCTTCCCCGACAAGCTAGAGAACTTCCACGGCAGCGAACTGCGAGCGGTCACCTTCGAACACGCCCCGTCCATCGTGGACGTCCATGATGGAGTAGCCGGACACCACTACGACGGTGGGTGGGATGGACACCCACAGGATCCCGGGATATCTGACCAGAAGGTCACCTGGGGAAGGTCATGGCTTTATATGATATGGGATAGCTTCATCATCACTCAGGTGCTATCATCGCCTCGGTCTTGTTAGAATCCTCACCGAACTGGAGCGATATACTTGTATTGTCATATGCGTAGCCCATATACACTCTCTTTCCTGTGCGTGAAAAATTACCAGTTAATTCTTTCAAATGATGTGAATACTCAGCAACTTCTTCTGCAGGTATTGATATCCGGCTGCTGCAGATACTGTCCGGGGCGCTCAACTTCCTCCTGAAGATTGTGAACCCATCGGACGGGGGAAAGTGGGGGTCTCCGTTGGCTAATGGGTCTTGGTCGGGCTTGACGGGTGACTTGACTCAGCATCGGGCGCATATGGGTGTCGCAAACCTCTTCATCCACATCCACTATCTCGAGGTGTGTTACACACACACACACACACACACACACACAGACGGGGGCCACACGATTGTAAAACTCTCTCCTCAGTACAGTACAAATAGGTAGTTGAAATAGGTATATCATTAACTTATTCGTAATGGACAGTTCCACTGAAAACGTATTTTCCCGTCTGTCTACATTTCAAGTCGCCTGTCGACACATGAAAAGTAAAAGCTCTTTAACCTATTCTGATGCGGTGAGTCTCTGACTGGAGATCTGGTTAAGGATGTAAGATATCTCTTAAGGTAAGCGGCTGAGGAGTGTGGATTCTATCCATGTGAGGTTCTAGCTGTTACAAGTCTGAGACGTACCTGAGGTGTGGCTACCTGTTGTCTGCAGGTGGTGGACATGACGGTGGCCTACGACATGGAGTTCGGATGCTTCATCACGCCGCTGCCCGAGCCCCTGCCACAGTGGATCGCCCTCATCTACCCCTTCACACCCCAGGTACTACTACTATACGAAGGGCTAGGGAGCCTTACCCCTGGCTAAGCAAGGGAGAAGTGAAGGATAAGAAGGGAAGCAGTATTACCCTGTCGACGCTACTGGGAGTAGAATTACAGAATGTCTCAGAAGTTAGAGCTTTTGGGTAGATTTCACGTTTACGTTTAGGTCAATAACTGTTCATACGTACAACATGCCAGAAATCTGAGCTCACGTGTGCAAATTATACGTAATTTGAAGATTTCTTGAGCTAAAGGTAAATACTTAATTCTATCTTTGAGTCGAGTCTTTTGAGACACTTGTTACAACCATAATATTAATCCTGGGGAGTGAGATATAGTCTGAATGTAAGTACAACTAAAGGTAAAGTATGAAGTTTGCCTGAGAGTCTGGATATATTCATACCCACAGGGAAATGAAAAATGTGTTGATTACCACCAGTGTGAGGCAGTGAACGGGGTGGATTGACCCTGCAGGTGTGGATGACGGCGATGGTCTTCCTCCTGCTGGGGACACCTGTGCTCTTCCTGGTCTCCCGCGCTTCCCATCGCCTCCTTCATGATGAGACCTCCTGGGTCACAAGTTTCAGCCAGAACGTCTTCTACGGCACCGGCATCTTCTTCGGCGTGGGGATGCCCCAGGTGAGGCCAGGGGAATGTAGTCATGTCTCACAAAGTTGCTACGGACGACAGAACGATCCTGTGGCTATGAGTGTTGACCTTTAGTGCTGAAGACAGTGAAGGAATGCTATTCACTACACATCCGTTGTGGATGTGTAGTACAGTGTAGCATTGCTGATGTAAGCCATATGGAGAGATGTAGAGTGTGACCTCGTATGACCTCACCTGCTGGTGATCACTGACCCCAGGTACCTCGGAGTGACGTGACCAGGAGTTACTTCATCATGTGGGTGTGGTATGGGCTCCTCATCACCGTGGTCTACCGCTCTTCCCTCACTGCCTTCCTCACCATCCCCCTCACACAGCCGCCCATCGATACTCTCCAACAGGTATTCAGTTTTAGACTCATAAATTGTAGAGGATTGGATGATTCTAGATGTCAAGGATCTAGTTAAGCTGTTGGTATCTTTAGCATCCGATTTACCTTAGAAGTCCTGAATCATCTGCTTCGCCAGGTGGGTAGAACCCTTCTAGAAGGAACTGTTTGTTAATGTCTTGCACAAGTGGAAAGTCAGGTGAGGGTGCAACGCGTTTCGTAAGGCTGTTGTTTGACCTGCAGTTGGTGGCGTCGTCGCTACCAGCGTGGGGGGCGACGGGCCTCACCTTCAAGAAGATGCTGCAGGAGAACCCAGACCCCATGGTGCAGCAGCTGGCCCTCCGCTACCAACCCGTCAGCGGTGCTGAGGAAGGTATCCTGCTAACCGCACAGAGGAAGTGAGTAGGGCGTTTTGCTGGGAGAACACACACACACACACACACACACACACACACACTTGAAGGTTACGAGAACACGAGAGAACAACTTGTAGAGACCTACTAGGACTCCACAGAACAGTAGAGAACAACCAGCAGATACCTGCAGAACATGAGATAACAAGTGACTGATACCTACTGGTACTTCCACACACCAGGTACGCCATGATGGAGAACCGTCAGTTCCTGGAGTACATGATCGCCACCAACTACACCAACAGACACGGGGAGGAGACCCTCCATGTGATGCGAGAGTGCTTCCTGCCCTTCAGGTGAGGACCACCACAACCACCACTACCACCACCACTAGACCAGGTCGCGAGGGCCATCTCTCTGTCGACCAGGTTGTTATGGGTGCTATTCCTCGACCAGGTCATGAATGCCAGCTCTCCAGGTCAAGTTCTTACATACTAGATAATTAATCTATCCTACAACTTTCCTCCGTTTTAAGATAGACTTTATCCATCGTAATATAGTAAGAATAATTGGACGAATCAGTCTACCTATTACCACTCTGGTTTAAGAGGACCAAAAAGACCCATGATGTGAGTCAAGTACGTCTGTTCACATCCAAATACCATTTTCATTTTAGAATATTGTGGCAGGCATTCTGACTGTGTACCTTCGCACAACACATGAACAACGATCTCTCTTCAAGAGGCCGGGAATAATTCACCTCAACTCCCTGAACACGACGCGATATATTCTTTAGTTCTAGAAGCCAAAAAATATTGTTTTATGGTATCGGATTATACCTGGACGTATGTATACATAACATGACCTACTACTAAGACGTCTGTCTCATCCCAGTGCCTCGTCATCTCTTCAGGATTGGAATGGCCATGCCGAAGAAGGCGCCCTACAAACCGAACTTCGACAAGGTCGTCACCAGGGTCGTGGAGGCCGGGCTGGTGAGATCCCTACCTCATGATGATCATCATCTCGTGTAGACTGGCAGCTGCTGATGATATAGGATCATAAGATCTGTTTACTAGTGCTCAGTGAGCATGCCTTTAAAGCCAACGATGGCTGACGAGCTGGTATCATCACACTGTGTTCTTTTTCGTATCATCATTATCATTGTTATTATTATTACTATCATCATTATTATATCATTTTTATTATTATCATTAATATTATTATTATTATTATCATTATTATTATTATTATTATTATTATTATTATTATTATTATTATTATTATTATTATCTTTATCATTGTTATTACTTTTGGTATCATTATTAGCCTTAAGATGTTCCATTTCTATTCTTCCTTTGAAAATGTATTATCTTATCATCTTTCTCACCTTACCATTCCCCACGGAGGTATATTACCCTCCCTATCATCCTGCAGGTCATGTTACCTCTCACCCTACCTACTTACCTACCTACAGGTTCGGAAGTGGTTTAGTGACATCCTATTTAACAGCAGGAGGCGAGGCTCTGAGGAGGGAGAGGGAAACAGGAGTGTCACCCTGACCATAGATAACCTACAGGTAATAACAACTCACTGAGTGTGAGCTGCATTGTATGATGATGTAAGTATGGTGCTTGTGAGTCATTCACAAAGTATCGAGTTTGTGAGAAAAGTTTAAGAAGTTAGTTTGAAATGTGTATACTCACAAGTATAGTTTCCGTCTCTCATAATGACTCAACTGAAATAAATCTGAGTCATTCATAAACTTTGAGTCATTAGTAATTTCTGTTAAAATCTGAATCATTTACAAAGTTTAAGTTCCTTAAATTATTAATCATTTACATAGTTTGTGTTACTGAAATCCTGTATTACTTGCAGTGTTTGAGTTACTCAAAATCTGAGTCATCTACAAAGTGTGAGTTACTAAAAATTTGAACTGCATTAAGAAACTGATTCACTCAAAGTCTGACTCATCTTCGACACATTAACCATTACAAAGTCACTCTGAAACCTTAGTTCCTCGCAAGATCATGTCACTTGCCAACTCTGCAGGGGGCGTGGCTGGTCCTGGGTTCTGGCTGGCTGGTGTCTGTGGTTACGTTTCTGGTGGAGGCTTTGGCGAGTCCCGTCCGCCGTGGGGTGAAGGACACTCATTCCGGCACTGAGGAGAGGAGCAACGCCTAGGGACTCATGCTGGCAGACTGAGTCTAGCTTGTGACATGAGATGTCAAACTTTCCTGGTAGTGACAGAGGACAAATGACTCACAAAATCTGTAACTACAGACTCTTGTAACTAACACCTCACATCTCCCCGTGACGAGTGACTGAGGGAACATCACCACCCAGTGACGAGTGATGAGGGAATCATGTATTCAACAACATGAACCTATCATCATACATGGTTATGAATGTTTTCGTTGTATCTTGACTAACATTAGTTAATAAAATGGTCACATCATGGTTGGTAAAACGGATGGTAGATACAGAATAACAAAAGTATTTCAGTAACAAAATTTGTATCCAATAAATACTTGCAAACAGTTTACGACAGTTCTTATGGTAGATTTTTCTCCTCAACATGATGGAAAGTTATGAACAACACAGAGAACGGGTTTGATGCGAATAATCTGTTGGTCAGAAGACAATGATGTTTCCTTCGATCCTCAATGATGTGCCCTTGATCCTCACTGAATTGGAATTAAGAGTTTTGTTTGAAGAGATATAGAGAATCACGTTATAAACTGTATGTAAGTCAGATTTCAGCGAGAGTGAGAAGAGTTGCTGTGTGATCCTCTTCATGCCAGCCACTCCTGCTGGGTGATCCTGTGAGGTCATCGTAAAGAACCTGATTATTTACGTCACGAGAATAAAAATGCTGTGTATCCACATCATGAAAGTAAAGATGCCTTTGTTACAGTAGTAAAAAGGAAAGTTTGTTAATGGTATTTACAATGATGATCCTATCTATCAATTTGATAACTACACTAAGGGATAATGCACATAACGGCTCAACACAGTGAACACATTTATATTGAGTAAATGTGTAGTCACATACATCAGTAAGTCTTGCCTTTTATTAAAATGTAAGAGTTGTCATGCTAAATGATGATGTGTCTATCTTTTTAACTCCTCAGTAATTTCTGTTTCCATTTTTTCCTCTCGCAACATCATCATCCTAGAGGGAAAAATAGTCTATTATATTTTTGGATTGGCTGGAAGGTAAACAAAGTCTTTCATTCAGACAGTTTTATTCAACTGGAGGAAAGTTTCGTCGTCCAGGATGACCCAGAGTAGCACTCCAGAGGTGATGGCATTCATCTCGGGAGACCCAGATCAGCCAACTAGAGTCTGTGATACTCTCAGATAAGCAGAACTGTACAGGTTGTGCAGGAAGCTTGTTCAGCAGTTGTGTCAGTAATGATAATCACAATAAATTTTGCTTCTGTGGTTCTCTTCATTACCAGATACGTACGTAGCTCGTGAAAGATCAGTTTATATATAATTAGAAAAAAAAAGCCACAGAGTTTCTTCTTTATTATTGTAGTTACATAGAACTACTTTATAATGGCAATCATTTCAAATGAAATTGACGTCTATCTGTTTTATAAAGTCCATTAAAGTCGTGATCATTATTGAGAGGTCAGTAAAGTTTAGCTTCTGCTTTGAGGAGTGACCTGTACATTACGAGTTGGAGGCAGGGGCAGGGCTGGACGTAGCCCGACACATGTACCTGCGGACCACAGTACTTGGGGAGCTGACGGCGTACAGTCGGCCGAAGGAATTTTGACCAGTGGAGAGGGTGACGTCGTCCAGGTAGACGAACTGGTTCTCCAGTCGAGGGTGAGCCACTTGCCATATGTAGGAGGAGGAGGACACAGACTTGCCATCCACACCCAGGAACTGGTCGCCCACCTTGTGGATGCCGACCCACATGTATGGGTACTCGTAATCAAACGACCCACCTACAAAAGAGTTCTATGACAAGATGGATTTTTCTTTTTCTTTTCAGATACTTTTCTTATTTTATAACGACTGACACATCAAAGCCACACGTGCCTTTCCATCATCCCAGACTACCACAGCACACACACACACACACACACACACACACACACACACGCACACGGAATTCCATAACTGCAAAACAGGAGGGACGTAGAACCCATTTCAGAGCCGAGGACACACTCTAAAGAGCCTTAAGGTTTACAGATGTAATATAATGGTATTGTAATCAGCTGTAATCACGTGTGTGATATCCAAGTGCCTGACTGTAATCCATACCGTAATGCTAAGACGAAGTTATGCTTGTGCCCAGCAGGAAGACTGTATCATCCTAGACACAATATCATGACACCTCAGTCGTGCTATCGTAGCACTTAATCCCCATGAGGTAAACTGTACGACCATTGAAGACGACATTAGAACCTCATGAGTCGTCCCATACTTTTACTCGTCTCACTTACAATCATGATACTTATAGCCACATCCCAGAAAGTGAATACCCTCTAACTACAGGAGGCTTACCGATCACAGCCCAGCTCTGGGAGACAGACTCAAGCTGGGCGACGGAGTCGAAGGTGGCGAGGTCGATGGTCCACCCCCCTCGGAAGAGGGCGGTACACCTGTCCCTGGCTGCCTGCCATCCAAGGTTTGTGGGGCCTCCTCCCTCCTGTTCGCCCACCAGGAAACATCCGTCCAGGGCACTGAAGAATCCCGTAGGGCACTCAGCTCCTGTCGGCGTGAAGAATATCGTAGTGGATGTGCGACTATGAAAAGACCAACACTTTTGAAAGGTTTATAGTGAGAAATGGGGTCCCTTGAGTTTAAAGCTCCCTCTCCACACGTACATTACAAATAGGTGAACACACACAAAAACACAAATGCACACACCAGTATCCTTATAAGTCTGACGTGCCCCTATAGTCTTGGCTTGCTTGTCTGCCAGACTCGCCCCTGCTTCCTGCCTCTATAGGCCTGACGTAATTTATTCCCTTCCCAATGTTCTCTTACCGGCACGTACGGCCACGAGGAGCAGAGGGAGGAGGAACACGACTGGAGACGAGGTCCACATGATGAGAACTGACCTGTGAGGGGCTGGCTGGGTAGAACATGATGATTGTATCAGTTGCGGTATCCAACAACTGTCTTTTCACAGGGCAGTTCAAATCGGTTAGGACTCTCTGATTCTACGTGAGGCATAGGTCTTGATTCATCTGAGGATCTGAATATATGTAACGTAATGATACGATTCTCCATTTCTAAGTTTGCTTTGAAGTTACTGACAATATAGATACACAGTGAATGTAATGAAGTATGAAAGAATTTAATGACCATTTAAAGACAAATGGCGTATGAATACATGTGTTTCAAAGTGTACATGATTGTAATTGAGACAAATTCTATAATCACATTATCATTAAAGTAACAGAAAGAATTTCAAAGCAAACACCGTAGCAGATGCGATGGTCGATAATGATACAGTTATAACATCTACTGAACTTAGAACCATTCAGAATCGAGAGTTAAAAGCATACTGTCATCTTATTGGCGTTCACCTTACTGGAGGTGTTGCCTGACGCAGGTTCATAAGCCTGACCCCTGATTGGCTCCCCAGATGGGTTGGTTCTCACTGTCTGAGGTGGGGGGAGAGAGGGCTCATCTGACAACCTTTATCTCTCCTGGCCTGGTCGAGTCGTCAGCTGTCTGGCAACGCTTTTTGGTTGGAAAAATAACTATTCTCTCTCTCTCTCTCTCTCTCTCTCTCTCTCTCTCCCCGTGTGGTGGGTTTCAGGACCCTTGCATATATCCTCCTGGACCTACAGCTCTCGCATCCCCAAGGTCCTTTACCAGGTTCCTCTCCCGTTCGACCCACGTCAGAGCTTTTAACGTCATGTTCATATCCCTGTATCATGTCCGTCCGCCTACGTGTCTGTCCGTCACAAGGTCTCCTGCTACTTCAGTGGAGTGTTTTCCACATCCTGGTCGTTCCTCGTCACTGATTACTGCGTCAGGTGGTACTGTTCCCCAGGGCGTTCGCCAGGCTGGCTCGCTGACCGTCGCTACTATACGTAGTGCTTATGGAAAGGGAACGTGTTGACAAGACTTCCGAGCCGAGGCCACACTATCACTGTACCGGGTTTATCATTCAGTTGAAAGTCCGGAAAGAATAAAAATAGAACCAAATAATGGGGCACACGGGGCGTTGGTCGTGTTTTAAGAACACCTTTTGTAGATAGATTCTTATACGCAGAACTTACGATCTGGTAAAGACAGAGTGAAAACTTCTGAAAACAGTCGAATTCAGAGGCTTTCCATATTAAGGCCCGCCAGCCACAAGCTCTCGTGTGCTGCCCTGAGTCTAGAGTTATTGAGAAGTTATCTAGTGTAAGTCAATCAGACGAAGTAGGTCAGACTTCCTGACACTCCTGCTGGAGGACCACCTTTGTTATGGTTTCGTCTGGAAGTAAGTCTTTTCAGGGACCGTGTGTGAGACATCTTGTGGCAAATGATGTCGAAACAGCTTCGAATGTTAGAACGCTCTCATGCCACGTGATGAACGGGTGTATTATGGTCATACACCAACCTTGTCTTAGGGGTAAATTAAATGAGAGTGGAGGCGGTGGGTGGGTGGTGGAAGCGGAGGTCGTGGAAGGTGACAGTGTGGGGGCGTGGGAGTAGGCCAGGATATGGGGGTTGCTGATGTACCGCGACCCACTGTCGTCAGGCGCCTCATTCTAGCCTTTGCACACGGCACTCACAAACATACACATACTGTCATACACATGCACACACACACACGCGCACACACACACAGCTTCCCACAGTCACAGACCTGAAGAACGTCCACCAATACCTTTGCTTCTGAGATCTCCAGTGTGGGAGTCCCACCGTACCGACCAAATGTTTCGTCAGATCAACACAAACAAACACAAGTTTTATAGTTGGATGAAAGTTAAGCCTTCCGGCCCGTCACCGTCATCCTGCGATAGTGTTGTATGAAGTTGTTAATACTTATTAATAATGACTCGTCAAATATCAGTCGTGAGCCCTTATGGTCTTTATTCCAAAATCCAAATTCAGAGTACAACTTACGTGTAGAAAATTGATTTAAGTTGTTATCGGAATCCACAGAGATAATTTCAGCCAAACCTTCTTATATTGCTGCAGATACTGAGTTATAGCCATTGGATAATTACTTTATACATGTATTCTGGTTTAGTGTCGTCTTATATCAGAGTAAGGATTTACGAAAGCGAAAGGATTTATGAATTTTGTAGAAGAGCCAATTGTGGAGGACATAGAAAAAATATACAGGTGCCAAATGCGAGTTCAAGAAAGAGGAAGAAACGGAATAGGTGAAAGAGGAGGAGGAAGAAGAAGAGGACAAATTTCGAGAGATCATTGAACCTATAATGAGAGAAGGGACTGGGAGGAACAGATCAATGCCTGAACCTTTTCTCTACAGACACTTGGTCAGAAGCTGTGGTTACCATGGAGTGTCATGTGGTAAAAGACACCGAAGTAGGAGGATTGAGGAGGAAGAAGAGAAACATAGAGGAGTTCTAAGGTCTCGATATGCAACCACCGCAAGAATAAAGTCTTAAAAGAAAATGCTCGGCGTACTTCGTGTGACATTAGGGGAATCCTGAGCAAGATTCGTAACTTCTTGATACTGATGTCTGACGTCAGGGGATGTGGTACTTGTAGATTGATTCGGTGGACGTGAGATGTGCCACGTAGCTTGCTATAAAAGACTGCAGCTGGAGGCTAAAGTCAGACCAAGAATAGATAAGAACTTCCCCTTTCAGATGCATGTATGACCTCGACTGTCGTCGCTGGGAACCCTAAACCTGAGGGCACCATGTTGTCACGTGTATCACAGTAATCAATGGTAATCACTATCGCCAGCAAGACTAGCTAGCTCTATTGGCCAATCAGAATCCTCATTACATACTTCCCTCAGTATCGATATGTGCAATATTGTCCCGCCGTTGATTTTCTTCGCACTCCCGACCCTTCATGGCCACCTCGCTGAGGTATAAGATGTGCGACGTCGTCGTGATCTCCACACAGACAAGATGTCCCTCCTGGCAAGGTTGGTCCTCGCTACAGTCGTGGCCTCCGTGGGTGAGTGGCATTATACACTCCAGGTTACTGAGATATCGTGTAGACAAAATACTGGACAAAAAATTCTGAGTCTTTTACACTAAGGTAGATGATTATATCGACATTTGCAGAGGATTACTTGCCATTTAGAGATCAGATGTGAGGAACTGTCAAGATGTGAGGCACTGTCAAGATGTGAGGCACTGTCAAGATGTGAGGCACTATCAAATCCCAAAAGAAACGTAATGCCTCAGTAAAGATAACATTGTTCTGGTCTCCTCCACAGCTGCTCAGTGCCCAACAGGATTCTTCGAGGCTGGCGGAGGATGTTTCGGGGTCATCGACCAGCAAGGAGTCGACCTGACCTGGGATGACTGCCGCAAACTCTGTCAGGATCTCTCCACCTCCGAGTTCCACGTCGACCTCGCCACCTTCGACGATGCTGAACAGCTCGAGGCGTTCTCGACGGCTTGGCTGGTGATCGGTGAGTCCTCACAGGTTTATATAATGGTCATCGCACTGACGTTACCACCTCCAGGTCAAACACTTCTCTGAGGTACGATTTCGACAGAGTTCGGAGCTCAGACTTTGGTTTACGATGTATTTGCGTTGAAAGTTTTACAGGAATAATCATTTCTATCGTTTGTATTTACTGTATTAATTCTCATAATCGCTTTTGTTACTTCATTCAGTAAATAATCGGCCTCAAGTTATAACACAGAGGCATCAGCGCCACGAAGGGCATTCATGTGCTAACGGGATAGAATCATTTATCTTGTGTCTCTGATTTTTAACATAAATGAGTTACTGGATTAACGCTAAACATCAACATTAACACGACATTCAACACGTCACTAAACATGTCTGTGTTTAACACTTGCAAGACTGCTAGTCACTGTGTGTGTGTGTGTGTGTGTGTGTGTGTGTGTGTGTGTGTGTATGTACTATTTCACATAACCAGTGACGTTTCCCCTCCTGTACTATACCTGTTACGTCATCATGCCAGCAGCACCAGTCACACTAAGATGGCTTCCCTTCCAGGCGCTACCTACGACCCTGACCCTTACATGTGGATCGGAGTCGAGAAAGTGGGCGAGGAATGGCAGACGGTGGACGGGAGGAGCGTGTCCCTGCAGACCAACATGTGGCTCGTTGGTCACCCACACGACATGGGCACCGCTGTCTTCCTGAGTGACGTCACGCTCGACACTGGGGAGAACTCCTACGGCCGCCAATACTTCCACTGTTCAATGGGCATTTTTGAACACCACAGCCGCTGCCTGTGTCGGGCTACTAGCGCCTCACGCAGTTAGGAGGAGAGACACGTGACCACAGCTCGGCTGTTGTGACCACAGCTCGGCTGTTGTGACCACAGCTCGGCTGTTGTGGCCACAGCTCGGCTGCTGTGACCACAGCTCGGCTGTTGTGACCACAGCTCGGCTGCTGTGTGACTGTAGACCATGTCTGGAGTTAGCTGAGTGCTGGTGTACTGGCTCCTTGTTCTCAAGTTTCGAGGAAAACTTTACAGTAAATCTTTTTTCCTTACCAAATGCTTTCATTCCCTCTCTAGCATGTTTTTGTATGTTCTTCTGACTTAATTTTTTTCTCTGCATATATATATATATATATATATATATATATATATATATATATATGAAGAGAGAGAGAGAGAGAGAGAGAGAGAGAGAGAGAGAGAGAGAGAGAGAGAGAGAGAGAGAGAGAGAGAGAGAGAGAGAGAGAGAGAGAGAGAGAGAGAGAGCACATTATGACTAACTTAATAAAGTACGTTCAGTTTTTAAGGCTCTTGGGTACACAAAAACATAAGATGAATAGTTCAACAAAAGAGCTTATCATCATAAAAGTGTTGCTAGTAAATGAAACAAAGTACTTCAATGAAATATAATAAACATACATAGCGATATACATAGCTAAATCCTTGCACACGGCTGCTACTTAATGCATTTCATAATTACATAATAAACAATAGTACAACAACAACTTCTACCACTGCTACTACTACTGCTACTTCTAAAAAAAACTGCTTCTACTACGGCCTTAAACTACTAGCATAGCATCTCAAACTATTACATTTTCTATTATACATTAGATTGTAAAGAAAACGGATACCTATTGAAAACTTTGTTGAAACTCTTGTATTCGGTATTCACCGAAAACAAATTATTCTGATCCAGAAAATTTATAAATATCTGCAGAAAAGCTAAGTTTAAAAGCTGTGCTTTCCTTATTACACATTTTACTGCTATGAATAAACTCTGCAAAGTGGGCGGCAAAGTTTCGGGATGCGGGATTTGAGGACAATGTAATAATATATATTCCTTGATTTATCATTTATATTGCTATTCTCTAAATAAAAACGTAGAATTGATAAAGATTTGATTGCATTGATTACTGTCTTTACGAAGTGATGAAACACACGCAGCGTGAGGTTCTTTTGTTTGTAGTTACCCATAATTCCTTGCGTGTTGTCCTCCGTGGATGACGTTTGGTTGCACGATGGAATATCGCTCGTTGTCCAGGTTTGATTACAGTGCTCACTTCTTTTGTAATATTGTTATATTGTTTATTATAAGAAGTATATGCTCTGCTGAATACGGAACAAACACAAAACTACGTGAGGATGAATTAGCCGAGTGAATCACGGTGTTATTTCATATTTACTATAACAACAGAGAACTCAATATTTAGGTGATTTTCTTCAATAGTTTAACTTGTTTGCGTCCAAGCTGAAAATCTGATGTTTATCACATTATTTCAAATCGTGGCAATTACCAGTCTCTGGAGATTGTTATGCTTTGTGCCTCATTTTAAAGAAAGTTTGCATGAAATAGGTTACGTTTTGTGATTTAGAATTACGCTCAACTTGATTGTATTTGATCGATAAAGCGTATCAACATGCTCCAACATGTCAACATTAACTGTAAGATAATACCTTTCCAACAACCCTTCTAGTATTTATGTTGCTAGTAATATATATATGTATATATATATATATATATATATATATATATATATATATATATATATATATATATATATATATATAAAATGTGTGTGTGTGTGTGTGTGTGTGTGTGTGTGTGTGTGTGTGTGTTATTGGATCTCATCGGGAGCGAGAAGTCATCTTTAGCAAGGTTGTATATCGTCTGTGGAGAGAAAGGAGTACAGTCTTTTCAAGGGTCTTCTCGCACTAAAGGAGTCCATTTCTCTGCTCCTGAGCGGAGTGCAGCCTTGTAGCTGTAGCAGTTCCATAATAGGAGGCCTGGGAGTTGAATGGTATAACATGATACTATTTGTCTATGTAAATGTTTGATTGCAGTTTAAGAAGTATTTGAAAAGAATGAAACTTTAAGGAACAATTTGACAACATATTTTAGTCACGTTTTCACAACTGACAAGATTTATTTTTTCACGAATTACCATAAACTGGACAGAGCAGTAAAGAGATTATTGCTTATGATTTTCTCAGATTTCGTTGCTGGCCATCTTCTAACTGGGCTCCACCCGAAAATGACGTCACCACCATCTTCAGACGTGAGGTAAGGTACTAGAGCTACCATTAGGGTTGGGTTTCCCGAGGAAAGACTAGGGAAAGGAAGAAAGATTTAGTCAATTTCAGTTTATTTAATGAGGTATAATTAGAAAGCGGTCTTATGTTTTACATCAAGATAAATCTAGAACTTATGTATATAAGAAATAACGATGTTATTTGAATATGTTGATTACATATAAACACGTTTTTCTTTATGCTGACATACACAACAGAAAGTAATATTATTACATACTTCTATGTTTTATAGATGATGTATTGATTGATTCGCATGAATGATAGAATGGATAGGATGTCCAGCATTACATAATCTGGATTACTTTGATTCCCCTATCCCATCTAGTGTTTATTTACGCTCGTAGATTATATTTGGTTGGGTTAGGTTAAAATGAGTGCAGACTTAGCCACTAGCTTTGCATGCTTATTATATTATAGACATGATTGAAAGTTTTAGTATTCTAAATGCCTTTAAAGTTTATAGATGGCAAAGATGTATCCAGTATATTTGCCTTTAAAGTTTATAGATGGCAAAGATGTATCCAGTATATTTGAGGAATAGTTAAGAGAAGTGGTGTGATGAGTGAATGTAATCTGTCGACAGCGCATAAGCCACGAACTATGTTCCTTATGCCAGTATCTATAACAACAATGAAAATTCATTGTTTGGAGTAATCTGAAGCACTTGGAACTTCCATCAATAAAAGAGAAATTGATGCGGTCTCTTCAGCCCATCACTGCTTTTATATAAGAGCATTTTTCAAGTGCTGAAAATAAATGTTTGTTTGATCATTTTTCTGAAGTCTGGGAGGAGAAGGGTCGGTCATCTCTGGACGCTCAGCTGTCACCAGTCTGTATAACTAAGGACGTCGTAGGATCACTCTCCTTCCCAGGCTTCATGACAGTCATTTGGAACTTCTGAAGAAGCCGTCTGCTTTGCCAGGACGGTACGACCCTGGAACATACCCCCAGGAGTGTACTCCCTTGCTCGGGGGTCATACCGGCGTGCAGCAAGGAGGGTATCTGGGGTTCTCGGTCGCTGGGGCTAGGAGGTGAAGAAGGCGCCGTCGGGGTTCCTCGCGTATCCCGGGGAGGCCTTGGGCACGGTGAGGGTGTGTGTGGGTCGAGGAGAGTACAGAAGGGCGTTAGCCAGAGAGTCGCGCGTTCGCACCCTCACCACCCGAGGCCCTCGCAATGGCACGCCCTCACCTGCGCCACAGACGGTACATGAATTAGTACCACAAACACCACATCAGTACCACAAACAATACTTCAGCAAACACCACATCAACACCATTAACAATACTTCAGCTCCACGAACGCCACATCTGTACACTCGCCCACCGCACTCATGCCTGTGCAACAAACGCCACATTAACAACAAGTGCAGATCCTAAGAGAAATATAACACGTAACAATCAAAGTATAATGAGATCAAGGTGATTACTTACCTCCGAGAGCCATAATGAGACACCTTGTATATCCAGATTGTGGCGCATGGATTAACACAACGTTATTTTCATTCATTTCCGACCGAAAAGATATCTTTAGTAAATAGTTATGTTGTCTTAAAGATAAATGTTCTGTAAGCCACCAGACTGTTCCCTAAGGTTTATAGCTTAAAAGAAAAGATATTTGATATCATTAAAGGAATATTCGGAAGCGAAGCATTTACAACCGTCTTATGATAGTGTGAATTAAGAGAATGAATAATGAGATTGATCCCAGTAATAATAAATGTTGGGTGCATTAAATCATTGATTGCGTGTCAACATTTTCAGCAGGTCATATACTGTCAGAACACAAGACAATCATCGTACATCAAGAGATGTTTTGTCGGCGTCCGCTCAACACAAGCGTCTTCTAATTAAGTCCCCAATTTAACTTTATTTTTTTCTTAAGACTTGTAATCATGGCAGTTAGACTCAGAGAATTGGATCAGAAAAGGGTTACAATTGCTGCTTCTACTTTCATGTTATGTAATGATTCTTCTGATGGCCTCAAGAGAGACGGATTTGAAGGGGAACTTGCACGCGAAGCCGCGTTGGTCTACGGTCGATATGTTTAAGGTTTGACCCTTGAGGCTCAACACAATAACACACTCACATGTGACCACCGGGTTATTATCATTATGATTATCATTATCATCAGTTATCGTTATTATTATTATCATTATTATTATTGTTATTATTTTTATTATTATTATTATTATTATTATTATTATTATTATTATTATTACATGGGATAATCCATAGTGACTTTTACTATCAAAACTTCGTAAACTGAATATGCTTATCAGAATGGCTATGTTCCTTGCCTCTGGAGTGCTGATACACCTAATGATAATGACGATACTAATGATGATAATGGACGGTACCGTGTGTGGAGCGATCTGAGTCCGACCAGGTATCACAGGTGAAGTCATCATCCTGTTCCTCTCCCTCTAGCCTCTCCCAGCGTCCGTCCTCCTGCCCGTCACCGGCCTGCATGAGCGCCTCCCTGGCCTCCTTCAGAGCCGTCCTCCGCGCCTGTGCCTCCTGACACAGCCTCTGGTCTCGCCTGTGGACGGGGAAGGGATTCGTGTGACCAGGTGTGAGCGGGGCAAGAGGTCGTGACCAGGTAGGTATGTGTAGTGGCTTAGGTCTCGACCAGGTGTGAGGGAAGGATGACGTCACGTCAATCCTCAAGGCTACAGGGGAAAATAATCCTGGTTTTTCTATGATGGTTTTTACTCAGAAAGATATTATGAGCAAAGAAAAACTTCATTGTTTCGGGATTACTGTTTGATGTTTCACATGTGATATACGAAAATAAAAATGACCACGATTTTGTGCTGATTCAATTTGTATTTTCAAAGTTAAGGTTTTTTTGTAAACACGTTCGCTTGGTAATTCTAATTTCCTGTGTTTTTTTTCTCAGTGCAAGTGAAATGTTTTATGTTGACAGCGCTGAGAGTATTATTTATCTATCTATCTATCTATCTATCTATCTATCTATCTATCTATCTATCTATATATATATATATATATATATATATATATATATGTATATATATGTATATATATATATATATATATATATATATATATATATATGTATATATATATATATATATATATATATATATATATATATATATATATATATATATATATATATATATATATATATATATATATATATATTAATATATGAGTTATCATCGTTTTAAGCAACTAAGAAAACTTTTCCTTCCCGTTAGACTTGACAAATCTAGCAACTGAATGAACTAAATCAAAGTTTAAGTTAAGTATGATACTCATTTTGCGGACAATTATGAAACTGCATAAATAAATCAAACTTCCATCTCAACGCCCGTCAACCGTATTGCTTCTTTTATATCACCTTGAATGTTTACTGTATAGATTAAGAAGGTAAACATAGCTTACGAGTGGTAATACCGGTATGGGAGAAGGATATCCCACACGAAGATAAGATGGAGGCAAAACAGCTTTCAAATGAGTCATTCAGGAAGATTATTTACACCCAGTGGTAAAATATCAGCCCGATCGTTTCTTGGATTTAAGATGGTAGACGTAACATTGAATTACCTTATGCATGGCGAGGTGGTGGTGTTAACCAGAGAGTCTAACCTCCTTGCTCAGGTAGTGATGGCAGCTAAGGCATAACGAGTCATAATGTCAAGATTATCCTTACATTAGGCACGTGTAATGATTATGTCCGGCAATGCTCTACACCCTGACAGCATTAGCGTCAAAGACTTTGATCCTTTCTGTTACGCTCGACACGACAGCAGCGGGACTCAACGCTTCCAGATTGTTACATCAAGAACAACTCTCTGGCGACAGCTCCATGTGGCAAATTACTAATAACGAACAGGTAACAGATACCGCAAAATACACAGTGTATCAGGAACGTTTTTCGTCTCGAACATACGTAGGAACATTGTAATGTTGAATACACCTGCTATCACTTATTTCAAACCATCTGGCACATCCCCTGAACGAACAGTGCTGCCGTTACACTGACAATCCTGGATTCGAAGATAAATTGTTTGTCCCTCCCAGACTGGCCAGTCCCTGGCAAACTGATGTGTCTTCAGTAATCACTGGATTGTACAATGCAATTAAACTAATTTGCTTGATGATGCCTACCTGTACCTACGCTTATTGAGATCCATGTGTCATTTCCACTTCTCTGTGAGAGGAGTGATCTAATATCACTTTAGTAATTACCAAAGTGTATTAACTTAAGTGCGTTTGAGTGAGAGGAAGCAACTTGAGTTAGAGATAAGTTTATTTGCGAAAGAAAAACTAGACATTTAGATAACGGCAAACTCGCCTAGAGAAACAGGAGGCATCTATTAAACCCAGGAACCTATTGCATTTGTGACAGTGAAGGCGATGAGGAGCGAGACGGGAGTGAGCCAATCGTAGGTGAATTATGATACGGCCCGTTTCAATCTGCCTGTTGGTTCGTAGCTTCCCATTTGGTCAGATTGCTACTGCCACGTAGGAGAGGCCAGGGGCACACTTGGCCGTGATTAAAAGCCATAAATCTCGTCTTCTCAGAAAACTGGGGTGGGTGGCGAGCGGTAGTACATGTCATTATCATACACGGGTTTAGTTAAGGCATTTGAATATGACGATACTACTTCCCTTGAGGATGAGGATACGACGCTTGATTATGGCGGTGTTCATGTCCTTGACCACGACTTTAAGACACTTGAATGCGACATGCTCTTAAGCACGATGTTACGACCCTTGAACACAGCGGAACTCATGTGAGCACGACGGTAAAACCCGTATGTGACTGACAGCCCTTGGAGCATGACGTTACGACCCTTGAACACGACGGATACGACTCCTAAATGGCCTGTATGACCATAACACCACCTGTTGGTGGTCTATTCACTTAGTAAGGTATGTGACTAACTTGAATGACAGGTCTCAGGGTCTTCAGCTTAGCTCTTATCTCTGGTCGCTTGTCACAGGCTCCACTATTTTGAGGGTATTGTTGATCAAAAATGAATGATGATTATAGTCATGATAATTATAGATCATAACAGCAATATGTAAGAGATACGGATCAAAATCTCCTCAGGATAACGTTGGACATTAGACAGCTCTATATATACAGACACAACGAAAATGACGAAGTAATGAGGAAAATCCGACAATGAAACATTTTAAAGTTTGCCGAGGTTTGGGCGCCTGAACCTCGCGCAAAGTTAAGGACCTGCAGGACTTGAGAAACTTAAAGTGTTGAATGATCTAGAAACCAAGGAACTTGACAGCATTTAGAGTGTAGGAATTATAGGGATTAAGAATAAAATTTGAGGTTTTAAGAGTTTTAAAGATTTAAGTAAATCTTTACTTTGAATACTTAGATGATTTAAGGTCCATTGGGGTTTATGATGTGAAACAGCATAGATAAAATCTAAGGGCTTGAGGATCAATGGTATGTAAAGGGTTTAATGACATTTAAAAACTTAATTCATGGAGGGTCTTGAGAAGTTCACGGATTAGCGAACTTCAGTTTGTGGACGGTAGAATATTGGGTTCAGTGGACACGATGAACACCAATGTGTTTGTTATCTTGAATAACTTAAGGAGTTTAAGGTCATACAGGGTTGAATAATCATGAGTTTTGAGAGACTTGATAACTGGTCTTGCATAGGGATTTAATGGGAAACAAATCTTGATGACTTAGTAGGTTGAAGAAGGAATTGAAAAAGAATTTGATTTGAGTGACAGAAGAAAATGCAAGATTTCTGGGGGGCGGGACTTTCTAAGGGCAGCACGATTTCTTGCTCTAAGAAGACATGAAGGAAGGGAATAGATGGTCTTAATGCCTTGTGGGAGGGAAGGACCTTTGGATCGTGAGGACTCTAGGACTCCTTATTGCTGCTGTGACTTTGTGGATGCAGAGGACACATGAGGGAGAGAGAGAGAGAGAGAGAGAGAGAGAGAGAGAGAGAGAGAGAGAGAGAGAGAGAGAGAGAGAGAGAGAGAGAGAGAGAGAGAGAGAGAGTGTTGGTCTAACCCATGGCGACGGAGAGTGGCAGGCTTGTCGACGAACAGGTGCTTCTCATGGTCGTACTCCGACCTCAGCGTCCACTCCAAGCTGTCTGGCGGAGGGGCCTCACTGTGTCCGGGGTTACTGCTGCTGCCGTGGGCGCGGGCGGCGGAGGAGAGCGTGGGCGTGAGGTAGAGGCGTTGCCACGGCCGCCTGCGTGGAGGGGACACCACCAGGGGGATCTGGAACACGGGCGGGATGGGATTCGTTATGGTTGATTTCAGGGATTCGTTGAAGCTGGTGATGTGGTTACTAACACACAGGAATTCCATGATTAAGGTTACGGTTTAATGGGTTACGTACACACACACACACACACACACACACACACACACACACACACACACACACAGACTCACCTGATATTGGGCTGGCTCCATGACTATGTCTTATCGCCACACTCACCGTCATCCCTCAGGGCCAACATTCTGAGGAAAGAAAATGGCATAACGTTAACCACCTTGAACACGACGGTAATTACATACATACGTGCACATATAGATAGACAGACAGACGCACGCACATAGGTAACGTAAGTCATCAGAGAGTCATTTCGTTCACTATAAACTTGCCACGAAGGAGTCGGTCAGCCACGCGAATGAATCAGATCCCATCATAAAATCTACGACAAGCAAATGTGGGTCCGCCGGCGGAATGTGTCCCACACACGGCATTGGTGATGTTCGCATCGAAGTTGTTACTTTTGACTCTACCCATGTGATCTGTGATCTTTGCCTCGAGTTATTACGACTTAAACAACAATAACAACAACAACAACAACAAGAAAAGAGCTCTGTTCTCCAGTTAGTTCAGAGGGCAATTGAGAGAATTTGTGGACTGTAGTTTTGATCTTCCGTGTGATGTTGACGAGGTCGATCGCAAATGGGGAACACAGATGTATTAAAGTGTGGCTCTGGGTAGATCTCAGCGTCTGTGACACACAAGGTTGGAACTCCTTAAGTAATACCACGAGGTTATGGCACAAGATTACGTTGGAGGATACGATGGTGGGTTACGTAAAGGTCACTCCAGCTAGATGATTATATCTTATAGCAATAATTGCCAGTATATAACCTCCAGCACATCTGTTTGTCTCCTGTTAAAACGGAGGGACGAGAGACTTTTCGTGATTCTTCTTCTTCTTCCACTTTCTTTCTTTCCTTACCTTTCTTCTATTTGTTTTTCTCTTTCCCTCTCTGTCTTTTCCCCTTTCTACTTTTCCCTTTCTTTCCATTCCACTTTCTTTCTTTCCTTACCTTTCTTCTATTTGTTTTTCTCTTTCCCTCTCTGTCTTTTCTCCTTTCTACTTTTCCCTTTCTTTTCATCTCTCTCTCTCTCTCTCTCTCTCTCTCTCTCTCTCTCCAGTGATCAGGGTAGCGTAGCCTAAGCCTATGCTGGGGGTGTGCGACAGAGATTGATTACAAAGCTATTGTTGGATGGTGGTCATTAATCCTCCTGCATACCGTCACTCGTGCGTTAATTATAGGTATTGTCTTGAGCACGACGCCACGACCTCTGAACACGACGGAAATGACTCTTGACCACGGCCATACGATCCGTGGGCACGACGGTACGACCCTTTGGCATGACGGACTAGGTTTTTTTGACGTGACAGTTAGGTTCGTCTGTGTATCTACCAATCGGAAAAGCCAGAACACCCTCAAGGGATGAAGGTAGTTATACAGAGGGCCATGTCCTTTCTCACTGCACGTCACGGGGGTTCCTGAAGGGATAGTCTTTCATGATGTCTTTCAAAGTAACCAGTTTCCTGTATGAGACGTACATAGATGAAGAATATAGAAGAGAAATGAGTGAATCTTTTTACTTATGTTTTAGATTGCGACAAAATGTATAGTGACGTTGATAATACGCATAACGAAAATGGATGTGATATGGTCGACAGAGACATGAACCAAACGCCAAGTGGGAAATACACGACCTTAAATATCAAGTTGTCATACGTGTAAGAAAGACTAGACAAATGATAGAGCTATCATCCCAGTCATGTTATGATGCGCTCAAGGATTTAGCGTTGCTGATGGTGAGGAGTTATGTGACTTGGGCCAGTCACCTTGCGTGACTGGCGGTGAGGTGAGGGGGCGGGGGTTAGCGCTGTGTCACAACTCCGTCTAGAAGGCTTAGATGTGCTCACGGGTTAGGCCTGCATCTGGGGTCGACACGGACGTCCAGGGTGAATCATTCGTGGGTTGGAACTGAGGCTGGAGTTTGAGGTTTGGGGACTAGTTTCCCTCTCATGGTTTGGGTTTGAGGCTGGACTGCAGGTGGGACTGGGGTTAGATACTGGATGTTTGGGATTAGTGCTTAGGATTTGAGGAGCCCATGGCTTGGGATGAGATTGGGTTGAGATAAAAGCTAATAATGATTTTGTATTTGACGTTCTTGGAAAGTGGAAGATTAAGATAAGATATCTCATAGAAATGGATAAAAGATTGTTCGCCTATGTAAACTCACAGGGATATTCATTGCACGTCACAGCTTCTGTCTCATTGTAACTGACTTCGAGGTTATCATACCTCACTGTGGATTTATCGAAGTGGGGAACCATCGAAGAAAATAAGGTCAGCAACCGATCTTGTTTGACGGCGAAAACCACAGACCGTTGCCAGAAGGTGTGAGAGATAGATAGAGAGATAGAGATAGAGATAGATAGATAAATAGATAGAGATAGATAGATAGATAGATAGAGAGAGAGAGAGAGAGAGAGAGAGAGAGAGAGAGAGAGAGAGAGAGAGAGAGAGAGAGAGAGAGAGAGATTCTTCTCTGTAATGAGGGACACGAAGAACCACGTTGGAGGGTTCCCACGATTATGTAGCTCCTTACTCACATGAACAAGTTGATGATCACAAGTACATACTATATATATATATATATATATATATATATATATATATATATATATATATATATATATATACACACACACACACACACTCGATATGTATCGTCCTTGGGGATAGGGGAGAAAGACTCCCTGGGGGTGGGGGAGAAAGATTATCATTCACGTATCTCCTGCGTGTCATGGTAGGCCATTAAGAGGGGCTGGAGCAGGGGCTGGAAACTCTTCCCTCCTGTACTATTACTCTCCAGGAATAGGAACGGAGGAAGAAACCAAGTAAGACCTTTTTTTCCTCTAAGGCTTAGTTTTCTATCTCTTGATGCTTCATTGCTAGGGAGGGAAACGGGGAACGAGTAGGACAATATGTGTCCTCTAAGGATTCGTGTGGTATAAAGAAATATATTGACAGGAAAAAGGTTTTCACGTTTCACATCATCCGCCACAAACAGGTTGGATGACTCAAAAACTATGGAGACGGAGGATATAAGGTGTGTGTGTGTGTGTGTGTGTGTGTGTGTGTGTGTGTACGACCAAAATTAATAGGTTGCAGGCAAGGTCTTAGAGGGGTAAATTAAACTTGATGAGCGTCTGGGGAATGCAATAAAAAGTTCTATAAGGAACTTACCGTAAGGAATATTCCGGTAGCAGGTACAGGAGTAGTGACAGCGGCAGCAGTAGTAATAGCAGGGGGGAGGAGGAGGAGGAGAGGAGCGAGGTTAGCAGGAGCAGCAGATACGCACGTGTGTGTGTGTATGGCGGGAAGCGAGGCACTGGCGGTGACCCCGCTCGGCGACCGCCCGACCCCAACACCACCCGCGGACGGAGAGGCTAGCGAGCTAGGTAGCGTGCGCCGCCGCTGACCCGACCCCCACCAGCGGGTCACGCCACACCTCGTACCTTAGGGCCGGGGTCACTGCAGCCAAGCCCGGGATCGTCGACTCTAGTGACCGAGTGCCCGGCGGGGCTCTCTGGCTGACGTGGACCCTAAATCTACCAACGGACGCCACGGATATCTCGGCTATACAGTGCTATCTAACCTGATCGACAATTTATTAACCTTTTTTTCCCGATGTCATTTTAGATTACAGTCCGTTTTTTTCTTTATTCTCGGTATGGAGCCATTGTTCGCTCAGGCTTGCAATATATGACGTGTGAAGGAATTAGGCCATGTTTTTCCTCATTGTGTATAATTTGGTGCCTCTTCGCGAAGTCTCCCTGGTAATATGATGAAAAGACATCTTGATGGTCCATTGCAGAAACACAGGAGAAAGGCTATTGACCAGTAGTGTTCCCGTGAAAAAGGGGGATATTCACAGGAAAGCGGACAGTGTTCTAAAGTGAATTAAAAACGCATCTACAATTTCTATTCTAACACGAGCGCGACAGAGAGTATGGAGTATTAACATGACATCTTTATCTTTCATGCTGGTTGTTTGGCTTTTGAGGCCCGTCATCTACCGGAGTCATTAAGGCCGTCAACGTCAAACTACTGCCTACACCAACAGTTAAAAAAAGAATCTTTGAACACCTACTTTAAGATGTTAAGGATGATTACAACATTTCGTACACAGTGCATATTGCTCATGGTGCTTTGGGTCAGTCACGAATAAACTTACCTGCCATAGCAAGCGTGAAGTGACTCATTATGAGGATCTATTTACCCAGAGTGATCTCCCTTTCCTCACAATTTAACTATCGCCTGAGCGTTTCTGAGACACAGGTGCCCATGGTAGGTGTAGATTCTTCCCTACCCCACCAGGGAGACCACTGGACACGACGGAGGAGCCTTGTACTGAAGAGCGGACAATCCCCTGTACCCAATGTTGACATCAAGACCTTCTGCTTGTGATAACCTCGTTGTTGTTATTTACCGATATATTCTATATAGGGGGAGGGAGTTCTGCACTGGTAACGCCTTTTTTTTAAAACTTTTTCTAATGTTACAGAGCTTTTTTTTTTAAACATTCGTATACTGCTGGCATTTTTTTTCTAAGTTCGCCACTTGGCTCCTTCGCTTCGTGATGTTCAGTGGTTTTGCGCAGCGTCCAACTCAAACGTCTCGCCTCCCTGCTGCACGTATTACGTCAGCGACGCCGGGACCTCATCCCTCTCCCTGCTTACCCACTGCCGCTCAGTCTGGGAGATTGAGCTACACACTCGTCCTTCGTGTTGAGGCCGCAGGCTACATGCGTGCGTGCGTGCGTGCGTACGTGCTTGCATGTGTGTGTGTGTGTGTGTGTGTGTGTGTGTGTGTGTGTGCAGTCCGCTTAACCACACAGTTTATAAATGATTACTTCTAGATTCTTAGATGAGAATTGTATATCATACATTCGTTAAAAGCGGGCCTTTAGAAAATCCATACTCGTTTGAATCTAGTCTTTCCCTCCGGCCCTCATGATTGAAATACGTGCTTCAATAACTCGTTATGAAATGGACGTGTTCTGAAAACTTGCGCGTTGTTTTTTCATCTGAAACGAACTGCGGCTTTTTGACGATCATCTTCATTCGAGACTCACGAAAATCTTACCCTGGCACGTGTACACACACACACACACACACACACACACACACACACACACACCTCCCCTCCCCCCCTCAAAAAAAGACATGCAAACGCTGTCCCTCTAAGTCTAAGCTTTAGAAAAAATACTTTTATTTGTACAGAGAGAGAGAGAGAGAGAGAGAGAGAGAGAGAGAGAGAGAGAGAGAGAGAGAGAGAGAGAGTCACGAAGGTATAATTGATAAGCTACGAGCGGGCGACAGATTCCACCTGGAATGGAACAGATGTTCGGTAGTAGTATTCCACATGAGGATAATATCGCGTGTTGCACCGGATTTCTCCCGTTCTTTTAACCGTAATCCGGATAAGCCAGGAGTTGTATTGTAATACATTCTTTGTTTACGGACTTTTGACTAATGTCAGCGAAGATCTGAATGATACAGAATTAGAATGGATATCAGATGAGAACAAGGATAAGTCTGAGAAATGAACTAGGAAATGTTTAGAGAATTTATGGTTTATTGACAAGCTCTAGAAATAAACAGTAAAGCAGGAAAATAAAGAGAACAACAACAAATAATAGAGATACTTTTATCAGTTGTACGAGAAGAGTTTAAACGTTACAAAGTATACAGACTATATAGCTGGGTTCATAAATAACTGAAATGTTAGCTGTAGTTATAAATGTAGAAAAGCCCTCGCCGTGGATAAAAGTATAAGTCCATAAAAGTATATAAGTACATGAAACATAAGCACATGAATCTTTACCAGCTGTTATTAGTATATTAAAAGCTTCAGATACGCATATAAGTACATGTATGTATTTCTTATGACCTTGGTTATAAGTATATAAGCTTTCAGTTGACGTTTTTCAGCACATAATCTGAGCCACAGCTTTGGGAGACGAAAAACATTATAACAATAAAATGTGAAAGTCATTACCGGGGCCAATATTACCCTCCTCCTCCCTCGGTATACAGATCAGCGTTGTGTGGGAGGTGTGGTAACTTGAGTCATCACCACTAACATAGTAGTGATGACCCGAAGGAAATGAACCTTCAAGCAAAGCAGTTTTACGCTTAAGTCTCTCCCTGGAGGTGACGAAAAGAGAATGACTGTCAACGCTGTGGCAACGGTGTACGAGTTATGGCGTGTGTTACGGTCATGAGTCGTTGAAAGGTTTATTAAGAGAGAGAGAGAGAGAGAGAGAGAGAGAGAGAGAGAGAGAGAGAGAGAGAGAGAGAGAGAGAGAGAGAGAGAGAGAGAGAGAGAGAAAATGGAATGCGTTTTTCAAATAGATGCCGAGCAACAATACAGAGAAATAACACTTTATGACAGCGAAGATAACAGTTAATGTGTTGGCGGGAACAGCGTGGCGAAGCTATCGTTAATTATCGTGGTGCAGCTATTGTTAGAGTGGCAAACGTATCGTTATTGAGCGTGATGCGACTGTTGTTAGCGTAGTGGAGCGTGTGGTTACCGTGGTGGACGTGTGGTTAGCGTAGTGGGGGTGTGTGGTTACCGTGGTGGACGTGTGGTTAGCGTAGTGGGGGTGTGTGGTTACCGTGGTGGACGTTTGGTTAGCGTAGTGGGGGTGTGTGGTTACCGTGGTGGACGTGTGGTTAGCGTAGTGGGGGTGTGTGTTTACCGTGGTGGACGTGTGGTTAGCGTAGTGGGGGTGTGTGGTTACCGTGGTGGACGTGTGGTTAGCGTAGTGGGGGTGTGTGGTTACCGTGGTGGGGGTATAGTGGAGGCGACTAACAAGGGGAGCCAGAACAAGTGTTGCAGGCATTAGGAGAATTAAGGTCTCCTGGTCCCCAGCCTTGATGACCTCCAGTAACACGTAGCCATACACACACACACACACACACACACACACACACACACACACACCTGGGGGAAGCTGTACCAGCAGGGAGGGAGGGAGACAAGAAGGGGAGGGAGATAGTGCGTGTTGTCATAGCGGGAGAAGATGAGTCAAGCGTTGATTGTTACGACGGCTGGTTGGCTGCCTTCCCAGGGGGTCTTATCATGATGGAGGGAGGCAGCGTGGGGGTGTGTTATCATGGTGTGGTCATCATGAGGGAGGGAGTCACCAGAGGGAATGGTAACACGCACCAGTCACCAGTGGGCATATATCAAGGGAAGTAATCGGGTAGATATGGTATCAGTGGACGTGTATCAGGAGAGTGATCGAGGGGAGATAGCAAGGGCCAGTTATTAGGCAGAAGATCAAGTATCAGGGGACTGGGAGCCATGGAGCAGGATGATTGATAGTAGGTTTCACGGGTGCAGGTGTTGGTGGTATCAGGGACGGGTATAAGTCAAGGAAGTAGTAAGGATAAGATGTTATGGCAGCAAGTATCAGGGAGGTAGTATCGGAAGCGATAGTCAAGATCAGGTGGTAGGAGAATGTATGAGGGAAGCATTAGGGGTCAGTTATCGAAGTTATCACAAGCAGGCACCAGGGAAAAGTATCAGGGAGGTTCAAGGGTAAAGTATAAGGAGCAGATGCTGAGGGAGAGTATGAGGAGCAGATGCTGAGGGAGAGTATGAGGAGCAGATGCTGAGGGAGAGTATTATGGAGACGTTACGGAGCAGGTACCAGGGGAATGTATGAGGGGTTGGTTATGAGGTGTTAGGTATAAGGTGGCGCTTCCCGTGTGAAAGTTTGAACGTCTTAGCAAACCTCCCCCGCCACCCACACACACCTTTGATCATCGCTGGTTCTCTGCTGCATTGATCGCTAGCAATTTTTCTCGTCCGTTGTGTATACAGAGAGTAATTTATGTGGCACAGGTAGTGTCATTATGATCCCCCCAACCCCCTTTCCTCCTCCCTCATCCTTCAACCACCACTACCATCACCACCACCGCCCCCCTTCTCCCACCACAAGTCACAGGTACATACCCGAAGATTGGGATGGTTGTGACCTTATCTACTGTGCGTTGGTCTGAGGTAGTGGTTCCCTCTGACCTTGAAGCGTTTCGTGACCTCAACCTCAAGCCATTCTCCCACTCCGGGAAACATTTCACATAATTATCCAGCGTGAGTTAGATTTTTGGCGTAGGTAATGGACAGTTGAGGAGGTAGATCTACCTACCTACCTACCTTCTTACCTACCTACGATGAAGGACTGCCAAGACGGCATGGATACAGAAGCACCTTGTGTTAGGTAACATGGACGCATACGTTCGTTTTACAACACGGGGAGTATTACGTGCGTTTGAAATCTTGCATAAAAAGGATTGATGTATAGCCATATAACCATACTAGTTATATGTATAGCTAGTATGGTTATAGGGAAGCCAAGGTAAGGGATATAAATGCGATCTTGCAAGAATGACTGTATCCGGTGGTGTGTGTGTGTGTGTGTGTATGTGTGTGTATGTGTGTGTGTGTGCGTGATGAGAGGTCTGTGAGAGGGCCAGGTAAAGGGAGAATCAGCTAAAGTAATGATAATATTTAGGGTAGAAATTTAGGATCTTGGGAAAGAAGATGAATTATTATTTAAGGGGGTATAACAAGATGCTCTGAAAGAAGGCAAATTGATGCAGCAGAGGGTAGGGAGGGAGGCTGTACAATATATATATATATGTATATATATATATATATATATATATATATATATATATATATATATATATATATATATATATATATATATATATATATATATATATATATATATATATATATATAACTTATGCATATGGCCTGAAAATCGATGGCGGTGCTGATGTGCAAGGAATTATATGTTCCCTGTGAATTCTAAAGACGCCACCTGGGAAAGATTTATCACACTCTCCCCAGACTATACAAACAACCTGCAATTTCTCAAGGTAAAGGCCATCAATTATCTTGGGGAGAAGGAGGAAGATTCGCCCCCTTCCTCCTCTTCTCCATACTCCCTCCTCCTCCCCTATCTATCGGGTGACGTATGGCCACAACTGGGAAATCTATCAAATGACGTATGCTCTCCGTAGATCAGTCATCCGCTGGGGTTGATATTAGCCATCAAAGTATGCGTGAAAAAATAACTTAGTAAGAAATGCTATAAGATAAATGGTCCTCTTGTGATTTACATATGTGACCCATCATTTACCGGTAGCACAGAAAACGGAAGGAGAGAGGGACATGTAATTATGCAGCGAGATACAACCTGTATCTGACAGATATTCATACGAGGTCCTCACCCGTAATTACTTCATTTAGTCTAATGATTTTAAGGTTCCACTTGGGAGTGAGGAGGATGACCCCACTGCAGCCTTCACCTCTGACCCTAATGCTCCAGTAATTACCTTAATTTATATACGACTCCATCCATAATGGAAGAGTAATTACCAGAAGCATATATATATGTATATATATATATATGTATATATATATATATATATATATATATATATATATATATATATATATATATATATATATATATATATATATATATATATATATATATATATATATATATATATATATATATATATATCCCTGGGGATAGGGGATTAAGAATACTTCCCACGTATTCCCTGCGTGTCGTAGAAGGCGACTAAAAGGGGAGGGAGCGGGGGGCTGGAAATCCTCCCCTCTCGGTTTTTTTTTTTTTTTTTTCAATTTTCCAAAAGAAGGAACAGAGAATTGGGCCAGGTGAGGGTATTCCCTCAAAGGCCCAGTCCTCTGTTCTTAACGCTACCTCGCTAATGCGGGAAATGGCGAATAGTTTGAAAGAAGAAAGAAATATATATATATATATATTACCAGGATTTCACATCGGTTATCACCGGAATCCGAATTCTGTTACCACAAATGAAAGCACATTATGAGGAGGACACCTGAAGTGTAAAAGAAAACTTGGCCAAGTCCCACTTCAAATAGGGTAACCTGGATGATAAAGCCCCTCCCCCCTGCCCTGGCTGCCTTTCATTACTTCCTGTACCTGAGGAGGGCCTGGCGAAAATTACAGGTATTACAGGTACTATAGACTCGACCCAGCATTGCAGGAATTACTGGCATTACAGAGCAGCGGCTGTAATCCTCTTACTCCCCGTCCTCGTTCGCCAATCTTCCTGAAACTCCAGTTTTACCGTAATGACGGTGCTGCTGTAACTCCGTTGTTGCTGTAATGTCTATGTTACTGTAGGGGTAGTGTTGCTGTAATGCCAACGTTACTGTAACCCCAGGCCTTCGAGACCAGTGCTCCTGTAACGTCAGAATCATTACTTCTGTAACGCTCGTGCTCCTGTAATGCTAATCATGTAACACCAGTGATCTTATAAAGCCAGTTCTTGTGTGACGCTAGTGTTTTTGTAACGTCAGTGCTTCTGTAATGCTGGCTTGTACTGTAAAGCCAGTTCTCTTGTAACATCAGTCCTGTAACGTATGACCTGTAACACCACTACGGCACTTCCGCCTTTCACAGTGTCCCACTGTAATCCGCGTACCGCGTATACACTTGATGGCCGCCACGATCTTGTCATAATTTGTCTTGCGTTAATCATAAGGCGTGTGGTGGTAGTCTGTGTATGATACGTCCATGGTTCATGAGGCAGCATGTGCGTGACCAGGAGGAGGGGGGGGGGGGGATTACGTTATAACTAACAACATGTTTGGTTAACATGACGAAGTACACTTTACCTCCTCGTTGTGCTTTACTTCACTATGAGGACCTTGGCTATAACGTTATTGCTTATCCTGTGTACTTTTTTAAGTCAGTCCTCCCTTCTGGTTTTGTTCCGTTTTCTTATAAGGTAGGCGTTTGTATACGTGTGTGTGTGTGTGTGTGTGTGTGTGTGTGTGTGTGTGTGTGTGTGTGTGTGTGTGTGTGTGTGTGTGTGTGTGTGTGATTGCTATTTGTGTGTAACGGGGAGAAAGTAATACACTCATGTTACCCCCATCTCTAAATCATGTATAATAAATGAGTATGTGTGTACACACACACACACACACACACACACACACACACACACACACACACACACACATAGACGTTTATAAGCTTGCACATGTACACGCAAGAGGGGTCAAGACTACATGCATACCTGTAAAAAAAAGTCAGGGTTGCATATATATGTATGTGCCTGGCTTCATGTTTTTATATACCTGCATGCATCGCAGGGAAAAGATCAAGTCAAGAAGCATTAGTGTATTATTAAGTACACGTAATGCTGTGTCGTGTTGGCTCCTAACCCAGGTACCGAGAACACATAAGCCCGGCACACTGAGATACTACTCACTCACCTGCATGAAATTAAACTCTCATGATATTACCTGCCAAGGACAACGGATGGAACGCCAAGTGAAAATATCGGGTCTCCACAAACAAGGATTAATTTCTTTTATTGCTTAATTGCAAGGGTTCTAGCGAATGGCAGGGTTCCTCAGAGAGGCCAGGCATTAGATATGAAGGGGTAAAGAGAGAGAGACGAGACAGAATTAAAGAGTCCATATTAAAAGAAGATAGTAAATGAAAGAGAAGGGAGAAGTAGTACAGTATGAATACCAAGATATTGGTATAAAGTTGTTCGCCTTTTGCTGTTCGAGTTAGTGTATTTGTCCACATGGACGGCCTCCCGCAGCTCCACACCAGAGGCCCTTCGCACTACGTGTGGTTCCGCTGTAGTTGATGAAGGAGCCGGGCCACAGCTGACAGTTTACGCCGTATATTCCCTAGACGTAAATTGATACGATATTTTCTGTTTATTTCGGGAAGGTGAGCTAGTGCGTTGGTGGCTTTTGGCACTGAGAGAATGATTTTAAGGTTGAAGGAAGAGTGCAGAATGTTTGGTAGGTTCGTGGTCGTGCTAGAGATGTGGTTGTGAGCAGGTCACAGTGTTGAGAGATTTATATGGATTATCTTTGAGTGAATCTCAACTCTGATGCAATTCTTTCATCCTGCTAAATAACCCACTTCCTGTGACGTGGGGAGGACATTACAGGCACTCAGACTTGAGTGAGTGAGTGAGTGAGGAATATAGGCTACGAGAGGTGTGGAAGGCCAGGGGAAAGAGTGGATGTCTGGGACAAATGGCCGGCGTACCAGGGGAACGCCGGAGAGAGAGAGAGAGAGAGAGAGAGAGAGAGAGAGAGAGAGAGAGAGAGAGAGAGAGAGAGAGAGAGAGAGAGAGAGAGGGGGGGGGGGGGGTTGTGGGCTGGTACTCACCAGACACAGAGACATTTCCCCGGCAGCTCCAGCACTAGTGATGCTGCCGGCCCTTCCTGTAGTATTAGAGAAACTCGAGGATTTTTCTCAGTCTCTTCTATTCCTGAGAGGCTCGCGTCCTCCTCCTCCGCCTCCTTCTACTCCTCCCGGAAGACTTACAGAGGCAAGTGGCACTCCACTCGCAGCTTTTACGTTGCTTTCGCATTAGGACACGACACCCCCTGTCATCCTCCTGCCTCCATTCCCTTCCCTTCCCTCCCCCTCCCTCCCTTCTCTTAAAAGGCTTCCTGGTCACAGTTCTTATTTTTGAGAGCGTTTTAAGAGGCAGAATCTTTCACTTCAAACGTTTACTGTGCACACCTTATCCTTCTCTAAGGTGTAATATTAAAACACCTTTTTGTTAACTCTTTATATATATATATATATATATATATATATATATATATATATATATATATATATATATATATATATATATATATATATATATATATATATATATATATATATATATAAGGCCCAGTCCTCTGTTCTTAACGCTACCTCGCTATCGCGGGAAATAGCGAATAGTATGAAAAAAAAAAAAATATATATATATATATATATATATCTGTACGAGTTATTCTTAATTGGCTTCCTCCGTCACAAGAATTTTATTCTTTTCATGACATTGCTGATATATCATTGTGTCTGATAAAGTCCTAATGACATATTCTGAAATCTACTTCAGTGCAACGAAGTAATTTGTATGCATGCGATATGCATCAGCGTTTGTTGAAAATGTATCCCAGTATCTCTTGCGGGTGAATTATTCCCCTAATTAATCAGTTTAACAAGTTTAATACACACCCGCGGCCGTCCGCTAACACTCCCAGGGAGAACAACAAAATTTGTTATAGTATGAATTAACGCTGTGTCGCTCTTTTTTAACGAAAACAACGACAATTAGTGACTTGCGTGACGGACGTTCCTCATTTTACCACGACGGTCGCCAGGGAGCCTGACGTTAATACCTCCACCTACACGCTAATGTTCCTCCCCCACTCATTACTGCCCTCACTCGGACCCCTGGCGCGCGCTGTGCCGCACGACCCACACGTCCTGGCGTTGTCGTGGGAGGGGGTTGGTGGGTCCCACCACGTGTCAGGTCTTGTGGTGTAGGCGGGACGCCCCTGGAGAGGATTGAGTCCGATGAGGTGCAAGTGTGTTGTTAGGTTCCTGTGGTGAGGTAGTGTGGCCTGGGTGTTCTCTGGTACCAGTTGATGGCACGGTGGATGTCACGTTGCCGGTCATATTGAGTTACTTGTGTGTGCGTGATGGTTTGCGGTCATGACAGCGATGCAGTCCCCTGCCATCCTCCCAAAAAAAAGAAGACAAAGGCAGGTGTGCTTGCGTATGTGCGTGCGTTGTGAATGTCTCCTTGGATGTATGAAGGTGAAATGGATAATCAAAAAGACGTGCAAATACAGATATGAAGAATGATTGAAAAGGGAGTGCGACCACATCTCGATGGAAAACAATACAGCAAAAGGGATGATGGTTGTCAACTGAAACTGCTGGGCACCCACGAAATGTAGATGAGGGATGCCCAAGACAAACGAGCAAGCAATAAAACATCTCTGAATACGAAATAGCAATCATATGATGTTGCATCTGGACATCAGTTTCAATGTGATTGGCCATGTCTAAAGATATGTAGCAGTTACGAAAAAGGAACAAGAGAGAAGAAGAAAAGACAAAATGAAAATCTTGATCAGGACCACAATAGGTGAGGAAAACAGATGAGGCCATGAATGACGTAGCTTACGGTCAGCCAGTCATGTTGCAGGACGAGTGATGACGTCGTTATCAGTTAGACGAACGTCCAATAACCGCCGCGAGGAGCTAGATTGATGACGTAATTACCCTAACGTCCAATAACCGCGAAAGGCTTGGAGTGATGACGAAATTTTGCCC